>NC_041393.1:242258194-242347196 GCF_002162155.2 Triticum dicoccoides
CGGGCTACGCGGTTAACCGTTGGAGTATCAAATGGACTCCAAATGGCACGAAACTTGACAGGCGGTCTACCGGTGCTATACCAAGGCCGCTTGGCAAACCTCGGGCCATTCCTAGAAAATTTAACACCCACTCACAACAGGAGACGAAAAGGGGAACGCCGGAGAGCATAGGAGCGCCGGATCGCGAAACGGACAACAGGGAAAAAGCTCGGATTCCTGAAACGAACATGTATGCAAAATGAAATGCACATGATGACATGGCAAAATGCAACACACAAGCAAATGACATGGCAACGATGGTGAATAACTGAATGACATCTGGCGCATCAAATCCGAGGCGTTACAGAGGTGTGAGGCTCTGGACGTCGATCATGTTGATCGAGTCATCGATGATGAAGCAGGGACAACAAGGACATGCTGGGGGTCACTGATGGATCACTAGCCAACCTGTACTAAGCAGTTTAGGATAAGCAGGTAAGGTACAACAGCAGGTTACAAAAGCAGGCTATGCATCAGAATAGGAGCAAACAATAACAGTAGCAAAATCTAATGCAAGCATGAGAGAATGGAATGGGTGATATCAAGATGATCAAAGGGGGGGGGGCTTGCCTGGAAGCTCCGCTGAAAGGGAAGAAGGGGCATCGTCGACGTAGTCGATCACAGGGGCATCAACAGCGGTCTCGGGGTCTACCGAAGAGAAGTGGGGGGAAGAAACAGTAAACATAATGCAACAGATGCAACACAGATGTATGACCGGGTAACACACAGAGCTAGGGGTGTTCTAACACGGTGCTACACGATACAAGTGAAGTGGGATACCATCCGGGAAAGTTTTCCCGGAGTTAGGCATTTTCGGACAAATGAAATGGAGGGGGACGGTTGCATGTTTGCTATGTTAGGGACATGTGGCAGACGAACGAATCGCGTATTCGGATTCATCTCGAAATTCTGAGCAACTTTCATGTAGAAAACTTTTTCATCCGGGTTACAGTTTAATTTCTATTAATTTTCAAAGTTTTATTAACATTCTGAAATTAATTTTAATACGAAAATAAATGCTAAAATGCTAGGCGCACCCAGCACAGTGTACACAAAAGTGTACCTTGTGGCTAACAGGTGGGCCAGGGGGACCCAGTTGACCAGTCAACATTTGACTGGTCAACAGGGGTGCGACCCCCCTGTCATAGACTGTTTCACTAAGTAACTAGTTAATTTAGTCTAACTAGCATTATTAGGCTAATTAATTTTAATTAGATTAATTAAGCCAAATTAATTAAGTTAATTCAATAATTATTATTTTAATTATTATTATTATTATTAATTTTGGAAATCTTTCTTTTGCTCGATTTTATAAAGAAAAGGTGGCCGGTGGGGCCCGCTGGCAGTGGCATTAGACCAGCGGGGCGGGGCGGGTCAACGGGCAGGCGGCCACGACCGAGGCCACCAGGGGTGTTGGCCACGACAACAGGTGGAGGGGCAGCAGCCACGGCGAGGTCGACCGGGCTGCGAGCGGTGCCGGCGAGGCGACCGAGCGGCGGGCGGGGCCGACAGCGAGCCGAAGCGACCGGGAAGAGCGGGGCGAGCGTCGTGCGGGGCCGTGGTGGAGCAGTAGCAACGCTGCGGGCGGCTGCAGGCATGAGACGTGCGCGAGGGGGGGGGGCTGCGAGGGCCGCGCGTGTTGCGCACACGTGAGGCGAGGCCGCACCTAGTAGAGCTCACGGGTGAGTTGTGGGGCCTTGCTGAACTCGGCATGAGTCGAGCTAGCGGACATGGCGGATGGTGGCATCGGGTATGAACAAGGAGTCATCTACGGGATGGATTCATGAGGGAGACTGAGGGAAGGGAGGCGGTAGCTCACAGTTGGGGCACAAGGTGGCCTTTCGGTGGCTTAGTAGCTGCAGGGCGTTAGCCGGACTCGAAGGCGACAACGGCGACCCGAGGAAGATGACGAAGGGGATCCGACGCTGTGAGGCTCCTCGGCTCGCGCGCGTCGGCGTAGACGAAGTAGTGGACGATGAAGAAGAGGATGGACAGGGTCTCAGGCGCCGAAGACGGTGGTGGGTGCGCAGGCGAGGTGAGGCATGTCGACGGTGATCATGGCAAGGACGAACGGCGACGGGCCACGGCGTCGGGCGCAAGGGGGATTCCCCGATCCAGATCGAGAAAAAGGGGGGAAGTGATTTGGGGTAGCTAGGGTTCGGGGGTGCAAGGGAGAGGCGTCCTGGTCGCCTTATAGCCCTGGGGGAGACGGCACATGGCTGCCACGGCGATGGTTGGTGCCCTTGCGGGCATCGGTGCCGCCACGCCCTCCCGTGAACAGGGGAGCGAGGGAGCCAGGGCGAGGTGGGCCGGCCTGGCTCGGCCAGTGAGGCCAGCTGGGCCAAATGGCCCGGGGGAGGGGGGTTTCTTCATTTAGTTTTTTTAAAAACTTTTAGTTCATTTCCTTTTTACTGTTTTATTTAATTTCCACACTATTTTAGTTCATTAAAAAAATGGGACCCAAAACTAAATTAAGGTTTTAGTTTAACCCTTTGCCACAAAAATGTCTGGACTTTATTAAAAGTAGTTTGCTATTTTTAGAAATTGTAAATGGCATTTAAATAATCGTTTAAGCCACTGTTTTAGTTATTTTTGAGCACTTAAACCTTTTATAAAAATTTGATTTCTTCACCAACAATACTTATCAATTATTTTTCACAGTTTGAACATTTTTGTTTGACACTTGAAAACTTTTGTTTTTGACTCTGTTTTAAAATTTGAATTTTGAACCGTCTTTAATCTAAACGAGATTAGCAACAGTCAAAATGATGACGTGTCATCATTAGCCAAGAATTACTGTAGCTTAATTATCCAGGCGTTACAATAGGTAGGTATGGTGGCTGTTTTGAGGAAGATATAAGGAGGCTTATGTGTGATAGAGCGTATCGTATCACGGGGTTTGGATGCACCGGCGAAGTTTGCACCAACTCTCGAGGTGAGAAAGGGCAATGCATGGTCCGAAGAGGCTAGCAATGATGGAAGGGTGAGAGTGCGTATAATCCATGGACTCACATTACTCATAAAGAACTCATATACTTATTGCAAAAGTTTATTGGCCCTCGAAGCAAAGTACTACTACGCATGCTTCTAGGGGGGAGGTTTCTAGGAGTTAACCATCACGCGCCCCCGACCTTCACGCAAAGATAAACAATCAAAATACAATGCACGCCAATTTGTTTACATAGTTAGAAGAACATACGTGCATGCTTCGGGAATCACAAACCTTAACACCAATATTCTTACTAAACACAATCATTTACTAGAACCTCCCATATATTATCATCTCTATATCACAAAACTATTGCAAGGAATCAAACATATCATATTCAGTGATCTACAAGTCTTATGTAGGATTTTATGACTAACCATGTGAATGACCAATTCCTTTCATCTCTCTAAATAGATATAAGTGAAGCAAGAGAGTTTAATTCTTTCTACAAAAGATATGCCCAGGCTCTAACAAATATAAGTGAAGCAAAAGATCATTCTACAAATGGCGGTTTTCTATGTGAAGAGAAACAGGCAATCCAAACTTAAAATGATATAAGTGAAGCACATGAAGCATTCTATAAAGCCATACTCAAAATATATAAGTGAAGTGCAATGAGCATTCTATAAATCAACCAAGGACTATCTCATATCAGCATGGTGCATAAAAGAAAAGTGAAAACTAAATGCAAAAGACGCTCCAAGACTTGCACATATCGCATGAACAAAACGAATCTGAAAACATACCGATACTTGTTGAAGACAGATGGGATGCCTTCCGGGGCATCCCCAAGCTTAGACGCTTGAGTCTCCTTGAATATTCACTTGGGGTGCCTTGGGCATCCCCAATCTTGAGCTCTTGCCTCTCCTCCTTTTCCTCATATCAAGACCTCCTCGATCTTCGAACACTTCATCCACACAAAACTTCAACAGAAAACTCGGTAAGATCCGTTAGCATAATAAAGCAAATCAGTACTCTAAGTACTATTGCAAACCAATTCATATTTTCTTTTTGCATTGTAGCTACTGTAATATAACTTTTCCATGGCTTAATCCACTGATAGAAATCGATAGTTTCTTCAAAACAAGCAAACTATGCATCAAAAACATAATCTGTCTTAAACAGGACAGTCTGTAGTAATCTGAACATTCACCATACTTCTGGTACTCCAAATATTCTGCTAAAATTAGGAAAAATAAATAATTTGTATAGAAATACAGTGAAAAACAATTCAGAACCATTGACGTTCGAGTAAAAAATGTAAAATCGCGCACTACAACCAAAGTTTCTGTCCTGCACCGCACAAACCAATAAGCATTGTAAACATCCTAAAGGCAAACCTTGGCACATTATTTTTATTATATAAACTTTATAAAAGCATACAACAGAAATAAATGACTCTCTAAAACTTCCGGGTTGTCTCCCTAGCAGCGCTTTCTTTAGAGCCATTAAGCTAGGCATATAGTGCTCAAGTAATGGATCCACCCGGATCCCAAGGTATCCAAGCCAATTTTTATTAACAATGATTTATGATTTAGTAGTGAGCACAAAGTAACATATATCAAGCAACAACGAAGTCTAAGTCTCTTCCTATGCATCGGCATGTCATAAAAGAACAATCCATGCACACAAAGTAAAGGCCAATGCATAATATAAATGGTTTCTTGCAATTTTATCATATTGGACATAGAGAGGTGGAGATATAGTTCCTCTCTCATAATAATTTCTAGTAGGAGAAGCAAGCACATGCATATTATATCTATCAAAATCATCATGTTTAGTAGTAAAATGCAACCCATTAATATAATCCTTAATAAGCACAAACTTCTCCGATATAGTGTAGTTTGGAGAATTCAAAAAGCTGATAGGACTATCATGCGTGGGTGCAATAGAAACAATTTCATGTTTAACATAAGGAACTATAGCAAGTTCATCTGTATAAGCATAATTCATATTGGCATCTTGGCCACAAGCATAGCAAGCATCATCAAAAAGGGGTATTTCAAGAGAATCAACGGGATCATAACAATCATCATAGCAATCATCCTTTGATAAGCACGAAGGGAAATTAAACAATGTATGAGTTGAAGAGTTACTCTCATTAGAAGGTGGGCACAGGTAGCTAATCCGCTCTTCCTCCTTTTGTTCTTCGCTCTCCTCATCATCTTTTTCATCCAATGAGCTCACAATTTCATCAATTCCTTCTTCCATAGACTCTTGCAAAATATTATTCTCTTCTTGGACAGCGGAGGAGTCCTCAATATATGGTTTAACATAGGCATTAGAAGCCTAATTATCATAACAATATTTAAGTATGGCAAAATTTTCAGATTTGTAAAGAGTAGCATCATACTTTCCAATCAAAGAAGCAATTTCATAAGCACCCTTAAAAGCAACAAATTCTTCAATTTGTTGAACATCATAGTAATTATAAATACCCTTAGCACACAAAAATACGATTCCATTATCACTAAACTCACATTGGTAGGGAAGGTGTTTCTTAGGGTCTTCAGAACAACAAGTAAAATCATATATTTCTGTCGGTGTACAAAAGTAGGGACTCTACTTTTGACCCCTTTACTTGTGCACGGGCAGTCAGAGCCACACGCCGCGGCCACACATAGCAGGGCAAAGGAGGGAAGCCGAAGAAAAGCCGAAGGTTCGAGACGAACAAGGCAGCATCAAGGACCGAGGCCACAAAGTGCAGACGGGCGAAGCAGGTTGCCCCGGCAAGACCCTTGCCGGTGGCAGCCTCCACAGCCCCGGCAAGCCCCTTGCCGGGGCAGATCGCCCACACCAGCGGAGGAAGCCACTCTTGAACCCACGGCTTCCAATGTCAACAACCACGTTGGACCAGGGCTCAGGAGGCGCCTCCATGGTGGCATGCAAATCTTTGTGAAGACATAGAATGCTCAGGATCAGATAAGGATTGGAAAGCAACAATCCTCGCCAAGATCCTTACCTAAGGAACCCACAAGACCCCCGGCAAGATCCTTGCCGGGGATGCCAGCGCGCCACGGCAAGACCCTTGCCGGGCCACCCAGCAAGACCCTTGTCGGGCCACCCGACAAGACCCTTTCCAGAGGCAGCAGCAGGGCCACCGCTAGGCCCACACCAACCAACTCCCCGCCGTCATTCGCATGCAGCTGCCAGCCCAACCAGCTGGGCAGGCACCTGCGTGGCAACATGCAGCTTCTAGGCCAACTCAGCACACACCTGCGTGGCGGCATGCAGGTCTTTGTGGAGGCTCCACCACCGCGCCACCTCAGCTGCTTGCCTGCTTACATGGCACCGCATGTGTCGCTGGCTAGGGTGTGTGTTGTAGCGAGGAGGAGCGGCGACAGACGAGACATGCCTCGCTCCCGTCCCTGATAAAGTGAAGGGACACCTAAGCCATGCATTAAATGCATCTTGTCCTATAATACGGGCGATAAGCTCGCAACACTATAGGCCTTTCCACCTCCTGTGTGCTACTATGGCAGCCCCTTTCGCCTATAAAATGAGGCCCATGGCATACAGAGAAAGGATTCAGCTCTTTCGAACCACACATCATCCATAGCTAGTTTGAGAGCTCAATACATCCACCAAAGCAGGACTAGGGTTTTACGCATCCTCGCGGCCCGAACCTGGGTAAACGATCCCCGTGTCAACTACTAATCCTGCTCTTCTCACAACCCCGTGCCCCGCAACCGTAGTAGGGATTCTTGTGATCCCATAGGTGTCGTTTCCCCACCGACATCTTTGGCACGCCAAGTAGGGGGTGCAATTGTGAGAATCTGGTCTAGCAGTTGACCTAGCTGTTCTTCATCGCCATGGATCCTAAGAAGAAGAAGACCACAGCGATCGGTTCATCAGGGACTGGATTGCCAGTACCGGTGCGGACCAGTAGCGGGCCAGTCGCGCAGAGAACCCATGGCGTGGCCTGCGAACATCCACATCACCCTAGCGGACCAGGCCTGGCGAGTGGCATCGTTCCCGTGCCAGGCGATGAGCTACCAGTCGCGGGCTCCAGAGACGGAGTCAGGCCCCCCGCAGGCGGCGCGGGGCCCTCCAGGGGTGCTGCCATCCCGCCAGACGGCGGCACGGCGGCCTCCAAGACGCCAACACAGGCGCCCACGGTGTGCTCGTCTCAGGTTGTGCGTGACAAGCAGCGCCGCCCTGCTGGTGACCCTGGGCACCGTCCTGGGAAGAGTCCCATGCGCCCTTCACATGATGAGGAAGGCCATCATGCGCGCCGAGGTGCTGACGGAGATGGCGAACGGCTACGGGGCCGTGACGCGGCTCCTTCTAACGCGGTTAGAAGTCGAGGCGCATCGCGGTCCACACAGCTTTCGCCACCACCCACGCCAACAGAAGCCCTAGCACGCGCGCAGCTGCTCCTCGATTTTCCTCCCGCCGCGGAGAAGCTCGATGAATGGAGGGCCACCGTCCGGAGCCTCGTCGGCATCGCCAACAATGATGAGTTGCGGCCGGCGGGACCTGTAGGCCGTCGCTCAGTCGGGCCACCACATGCTAGCGGAGGCCGGGCCGGAGGCGATGCGGCCACGGTGCACTCCCCTCCTCCATCCCGACCACCACGGGTGTCGGTCCCTCGCGACGACGCCCGTGATGATATCTCCATAGCAGCGTCTGACCCGCGAACCCACCGTGACCAACTCCAGGTTCTTCGGGAGCGAGTTCATGAAGACGCTCGAACCACCATGGAGCGTCGGCGCGACGCGCGCCACCAGTCGGACAAGCGGGCAGGGCCCACTATGGACCACCCAGCACCGAGAGGCTACGGTGGCCTACCTTATGAGGTAGGTTGTCCGGCCTTCACCCGTGAGCTACGACAGTTCCAGTGGCCCTCCCACCGCACGTTCAAGCCCGACATTGGCGAAAAGTACAACGGCAAGACTCATCCATCGGAGTTTCTCAACATCTACACCATCGTGATGCAAGATGCTAGGCCCCGCGATGACAAGGTGCTTGCCAATTACTTTCCGTTGGCACTCAAGCCCAATGTTATGTCATGGTTGATGCACTTGCCGGTAGACTCCATTTCTTCTTGGGCGGATTTATGTCATGAGTCTATTGGCGCCTTTACCAGAGGCCACCAAGCTCATGGCCAGGCGAGTGATCTGCATATCATCCCCTAGAAGGAAGGATAAAACTTGCGCAAGTACATCCAAAGGTTTAGCCGAGTGTAGTACAACATACCGACGTTCATCCTGCCGCCATGATCAGTGCATTCCATCAGAATGTGCGCAATCGTAAGATGCGTGAAGAGCTGGCGATGAACAAGGTCAGGGATGTGGCCGAACTTTATGTTCTGGCCGATAGATGTGCTCGTGTTGAAGAGGGAAGGAAGTACCCCGGCGAAGACGCTGGCGCAGAAACCGACTCCACAGATGATACCGCCGCCTCGGCGAAGAAGGGCCGGTGCCGTAACATGAAGCGCAGTGGCAAAACCGTGCTTGCCGTCGAGGGATCTGATGACACCGGCACCACCAAGAAGCCCAAGGCAGGTGACCCTGGCAAGGAGGTTGCCGGGTGTGCCGCTTGCCGGGCCTTGGCGGCTGCCGACAAGCCAGGAGGCTCTGACAAGTAGTATTGCAAGATCCACCGCACCAAAGGCCATGATCTCCAGAACTGCCGGCAGGTGGAGTTGCTCGTTGAGAAGCAAAAAGCCGAGTATGAGCGGCAGGACAAGGATAAGTGTCAAGAGGGTGCCGAAGGATCTGGCAAGAAGCGTGGCGGCCAAGGAGGCCGCCACGGCAAAGATAATCAGCAGGAGAGGCCCGCCTGGGGCCGCGACAAGAAGCATGAAGACGATGATCATGACGAGGACGATGAGTCCGGCGACCATGAGTTTCATAAAGCCACATAAGCCATGTGCGTCGATGGTGGTGCCTCGCTGCATACATCCCACCGCCAGCTCAAGCAGTGGGCGCGTGAGATCACATCAGTGGAGCCATCGGTCGATGCACGGAAGCCGCTGAGGTGGTCCAGCACGCCTATCATCTTTGACACCGAGGACCACCCTGACCGCACTACCGCGGTCGGGTGCCTGCCATTGTTGGTCTCACCAACAATCCACAACCTCAAGGTGACGAAGATGCTGGTTGACGGTGGGGCCAGTCTGAACTTGATCTTGCCTGTTGTGATCAAGAGGCTGCAAATCCCTGATGGAGACCTCGAGGAGACAGGCATGTTCCAAGGGGTCAACCCGGGGAGGAGCCAGCCGAAAGGAAAGGTCACACTGCCTGTGACGTTCGGAGGTGAGCTAAACCATAGGACGGAGAGGATTGTCTTCGATGTAGCCGAGATCCCCTTGCCCTACAACGGGATCCTCGGCCGTCCGACACTATCCAAGTTTATGGCGGCTTCACATTACGCCTACAACATGCTGAAGATGCCTGGGCCGATGAACATCATCACCGTCCCCTCCAACAAGAAAGATGCGTTGATTTGCGCCGACCAACTCTACCGGGAAGCAGTTGCAGCAACTGCTGCCAAGGCACCTGCTCCTGCCGACGGAGCCCTGGGAGGGAAGAAGACCGGCGAGACCCCTCGCACCTACTCCAGCAAGCGCACCTCTTCGGAGTGTTGTGCTCCTGTTGAGGAAGTGCCAGAGAGCTCCACCGGCAAGAGCAAGAAGTCCAGAGCTGCACCACCAGAGACCAAGAAGGTGCCCGTCAAGGAGGACGGCACGGGGGGAGCTTTCACCATAAGCTCCACCCTTGACAACAAATAGGAAAGCGAGCTCGTCACTTTCCTATGGGCAAATGTCGATGTGTTTGCATGGCAAGCTTCCGACATCCCCCGCGTTCCCAGGGAAGTGATTGAGCACCATCTTGCTGTCTGTCCTCATGCACGGCCCGTCAAGTAGAAGGTCAGGAAGCAAGCTCTGGAAAGGCAGGAGTTTATCACAGAGGAGATCAGAGAACTAGAGGCGACAGGCTTGGTGAGAGGAGTGCTCCATCCGACGTGGTTGGCCCGTCCGGTAGTAGTGGGCAAGGCAAACGGGAAGTGGAGACTGTGTATTGACTACACGAACATCAATAAGGCTTGTCCAAAGGATCCCTTCCTGTTACAACGCATTGACCAGATTGTTGACTCCACGGCTGGGTGTGGCCTGTTATCATTCCTCGACGGCTACTCGGGATATCACCAGATCTTCATGATGAAAGAGGACGAGGAGAAGAAAACATTCATCACCCCATGTGGTACGTATTGCTTTTTACGGATGCCTCTCGGGTTGAAGAGTGCTGGCTCAACCTTTGCAAGAGCGGTCCAAATTGGTTTTGAGCCCCAGCTACATAGAAATATGGAAGCTTATATGAATGACATAGTGGTCAAAACCAAGGACAAAGCAACCCTTGTGCAAGATCTAGAGGAAATATTTGCAAACCTGCGCAAGATCAACCTCAAATTGAACCCTGAGAAGTGCATCTTCGGTGTTCCGTCTGGCAAGATTCTCAGGTTCTTTGTGTCCCAGCGCGGGATTGAAGCAAACCTAGATAAGATCAAGGCCATCGAGCAGATTGAGGCACCCAAACGGATCAAGGACGTGTGTCGACTCACTGACTGCATTGCCGCCATGAGCCAATTCATCTCCAAGTCCGCGGAGCGTGCCCTTCCTTTCTTCAAGATCTTGAAGAAAGTAGGCCCAATGGAGTGGACCCCAGAGGCCGAGGCGATGCTGCAAGATCTAAAGAAATACCTCTCCTCTACCCAGTGCTGGTTGCGCCCAAAACACAAGAGCCGTTGCTGCTGTATCTAGCGGCAACAAATCAGGTCGTTAGCGCCGCACTAGTGGCACAGAGAGAGGTCGACGAAGAGGCAGCAGCAGCGGTAGAGTCAACGGATGGTGAGCCAGAACCCTCCCCGGCAGGGCTTGGTCCCGGCAAGACTGAGTCCCCTGCGGGGACTGACGCCAGTGCAACAGGGCCCACGCAACCGGGTGAAGTGGCGCAAAAGAAGAAAATGGTGCAACACCCTGTCTACTTCGTTAGCTCCCTCTTGCATGGGGCTAGTTCGAGGTACTCAGGTTTGCAGAAGCTGCTCTTCGGCCTCCTTATGGCCTCGAGGAAGCTGCACCATTACTTCCAATCGCACGAGATCACGGTGGTCACCCGCCTCCCATTGCAACGGATACTGCATAACCCAGATGCAACGGGGAGGATCGTGGAATGGGCCCTGTCGGTGTACTAGAGTAGGGGTACCCTAGTATCCCGAACTTGTGCACGGGCAGTTGCAGCACCCCGCGGCAAGGCTTGCCGAGCGATCGCCAAGGACCTCCGTGGTTCCTTTGGAGCCATTCAAGAACAAAGTATTCAAACCAAGGAGACAAGGCCCCGGCAAGAGGAGCTTGCCAGGAAGGCCAACCAAGGCATCTCGAGGAACTTGCTGCGACGCGCCACGCGTCCCGGCGAGGCCTGGTGAGCGACAAGCTTCCGGACGCAACAAGACAACGACCGCGGCAAGGTGCTTGCCGCGGCAAGCTACCACTCTGTACCCGCGCTCCAGCACATCCACCAACATGTCGCCCTGGGGCCTTTCCAGGGCACGCGGCAAGAGGCCGTGCAGCCAGCAGCGCGCAGTGGCAAACGACGCTGACAAGATTTCCATCGTGGCGAGCGGGGGCGTCCCTGACGGTCCCTTCTTTGCACTATTTGGGCGACGCAGACGGGCATTTAATGCCTTTGTCCCCTGCCGTTAGGGTTAGGTAGGATACACTGTACAGGTAGTTGTACCAACCGCAACTCCTTTTCCATTTTTACCCTTGTCTACGTTGCCACCTGTCGGTGACCCCTTTAGCATATAAAAGGAGGCCCATGCGCAACGTAGAGGGGGGGGGGGTTCGTTGGGAAAGACAGAAAAACACTCGCGCTCGGTCTCATTAGCAGCTAGGGTGTACTGTAGCACTTAGCGCTCCCGAGCAAGAACTCAATACACTTAGACATGCAGCAGTAGGAGTGTTATCTCTCCGGAGAGCTCCGAAGCTGGGTAAACTGCTCGTGTGCTTCGCCTCGATCTGCTCTTCGTGCGACCTCCGCCCCCTGCCGAACCGAAAGGGGCTCGGTCCGCCGGCCCCATAGGTGTTTGTGGATTAGTTTCCCCGTACCACCAGTGCCGCTCTCGAACCTAAATAGGAAAGCACGCTCGTTGCTTTCCTGCGGGCGAACGTCGACGTATTTGCATGGCAACCGTCTGACATCCCCGGTGTTCCCAGGAAAGTAATCGAGCACCATCTTGCCATCTGTCCTCATGCGCGGCCCGTCAAGCAGAAAGTCAGGAAACAGGCAGTGGAGCACTAGGAATTCATCGCAGAAGAAATCAAGAAGTTGGAAGCAGCAGGCCTTGTCAGAGGAGTGCTCCATCCTACGTGGTTGGCCAATCCTGTAGTCATGCGCAAGGCAAACGGGAAATGGAGGCTTTGTATCAACTTTACCGATGTCAATAAAGCTTGTCCCAAAGACCCATTTCCCTTGCCGCGCATCCACCAGATTGTTGACTCCACGGCCGGATGTGACTTGCTTTCATTTCTTGATGCATACTCAGGATATCATCAGATCTTCATGGCAGAAGAGGATGAGGAGAAGACCGCATTCATCACCCCATGTGGCACATATTGTTTTGTACGGATGCCTTTCGGTTTAAAGAATGCTGGTTCAACATTTGCAAGAGTAGTCCATGACGCTTTTGAGCCGCAAATGCACAGAAATGTGGAAGCCTACATGGATGACATAGTGGTCAAGAGCAAGGACAAGGCGACTCTGATTCAAGATTTAGACGAAACTTTTGCAAATTTGCGCAAGATCAACCTCAAGCTTAACCCCGAGAAGTGTGTGTTTGGAGTCCCCTCCGGCAAGCTTCTCGGGTTCTTCGTGTCTCAGCGGGGAATTGAAGCCAATCCCGACAAGATCAAGGCCATTGAGCAGATTGAAGCACCAAAGCGCGTCAAGGATGTACGAAGACTTGCCGGTTGCGTAGCTGCTCTCAGCAGGTTCATCTCTAGGTCTGCTGAGCGCGCCCTGCCATTTTTCAAAATATTGAAAAAGGCAGGTCCAATGAAATGGACTCCGGAAGCGGAGGCTGCACTGCAGGACTTAAAGAGATACCTGTCCTCCACTCCAACACTTGTCGCACCTAAGCCACAAGAGAAGTTGCTGCTGTATATAGCAGCAACCAATCAAGTGGTTAGTGTTGCGTTAGTAGCAGAGAGGGAGGCGGATGATGAGCCGGCAACCACGGCAAGTGCATCCAGCGACAAGCAAGGGACTTCACCGACAAGCTCTGGTCCCGACAAAGATGGATCTGTGCAAGCGCGTGAGGAGATGTAGAAGAGAATGGTGCAACACCCAGTTTACTTTGTCAGTTCCCTTCTGCAGGGGGCTAGGTCAAGGTACTCTGGTGTGCAGAAATTGCTTTTCGGCCTTCTCATGGCCTCGAGAAAGCTGCGCCATTACTTCCAAGCACATGAGATCACAGTCGTCACTCGTTTTCCGCTGAAAAGGATACTGCAAAATCCAGAAGCAATAGGCAGGATTGTCGAGTGGGCACTGGAACTGTTAAGCTTTGGCCTCAAGTTTGAGAGCACTTCAACTATCCAAAGCAGAGCATTGGCAGAGTTCATAGCAGAGTGGACGCCAACACCAGATGAAGAAATTTCAGAAACGAGCATCCCTGTCAAGGAGGTATGCAAAGAGTGGCTGATGTACTTCGATGGTGCCTTCTCGCTGCAAGGCGCCGGTGCGGGCGTGCTACTTGTTGCACCCACAGGAGAGCACCTCAAGTACGTAGTCCAGATGCACTTTCCCAAGGAGCAAGCGACGAACAATACCGCAGAGTATGAAGGTTTGCTTGCCGGTCTCAGGATCGCAGCAGACCTTGGGATCAAGAAGCTCATTGTCAGGGGTGACTCACAGCTTGTCGTCCGCCAAGTGAACAAGAATTATCAGAGTCCGTTGATAGAAGCTTACGTTGATGAAGTGAGAAAGCTAGAAGAGTACTTTGACGGCCTACAGATGGAACATGTTCCAAGAGCTCAGAACGACATTGCCGATGGCCTGTCAAAGTGCGCCGCACTTAAGTTACCTATGGAACCAGGGATTTTTGTGCTCAAACTGACTCAACCGTCTGTAACGCCATCAACTGGACAGAGTAAGAAGAGGAAGTTGATTTCTGGTGACTACTTTCCAGCAGAGCTCCCCGAAGCCGCCGCCAAGAAGGTCCTCAAGATCAACACCAACGGTGCTGAGGAGCAGTCTGCTCCGGCAAGCCCTAGGGTTTGTTCCGTTGAAGCAGACGCTCCCGACAAGTTTTGCTCTGGCAAGCTTGCCGGGGAACATCAAGCTCCGGCTGAGCCGCAGGTTCTCGCCGTAGAAGCGGATGTTCCCGCAGCAGCAGATGTGCCTTCAGTCCTTGTTATCGAGCCGCAAGCTCCAGCATGGGCACATCAGATTGTCCGTTTCCTTCAGACAGCAGAACTTCCCGAAGAGCAAGAAGAAGCGGAAAGAGTAGCCCGGCAGTCAAGTATGTACCAGTTTGTCGACAATACACTATACAGAAGAAGACTCAATGGCGTGAAATTGAAGTGTATTCACCGGGAAGACGGACAAAAGCTGTTGGCAGAGATACATGGAGGCATATGTGGTCACCACATTGGCGCAAGAGCACTTGCCGGCAAAGCGTTCCGGCAAGGTTTCTTTTGGCCGACAACCCTCCAGGATGCAACTGCACAAGTAACCAAGTGTGAAGCGTGCCAGTTCCATTCCAAGCAAATACACCAGCCAGCTCAAGCTCTCCAGACGATCCCTTTATCCTGGCCATTTTTGGTCTGGGGGCTCGACATCCTCGACCCCTTTCCCCGAGCTGTCGGGGGCTTTGAGTACTTGTACATTGCAATCGACAAGTTCACAAAGTGGCCGGAAGTGGAAGCAGTGAGGAAGGTGACAGCACAGTCAGCAGTCAAGTTCTTCAGGTCTTGTTTGCCGCTTCGGAATTCCTAACAGGATCATCACCGACAACAACATGCAATTCCCGAGCCGCACCTTCATGCAGTACGTCCAAGATCTTGGCGCCAAGGTCTGCTTCGCTTCTGTTGCTCATCCGAGAAGCAACGGTCAAGTGGAAAGGGAAAATGCTGAAGTGCTGCGCGGGCTCAAGACCAGGACTTTCGACAGGCTACGCAAGTGCGGAAAGAACTGGATTGAGGAGCTGCCGGTGGTTCTTTGGTCGATCAGGACGACGCCAAATCGAGCCACTGGCCAGACACCTTTTGCTCTAGTCTATGGAGCAGAGGCAGTTCTCCCCACGGAACTCGTATACGGGTCACCTCGAGTGCTCGCTTATGATGAGCTTGAGCAAGAGCAGTTGCGACAAGATGACACACTGCTTCTTGAGGAGGACCGTCTTCAGGCCATTGTACGAGCTGCTCGATACTAGCAAGCTTTGCGCCGCTACCATAGCCGCAAAGTTAATGCCAGAAGTCTCGAGGAAGGCGACCTTGTTCTTCGGCGCGTTCAGTCCGCGAAGAATTCCAACAAGTTGACGCCGAAGTGGGAAGGCCCTTACCGGGTGAAACGAGTCACTAGGCCTGGCGCTGTCCTCCTTGAGACCGAAGATGGCATTCCGGTGAGCAACTCCTGGAACATTGAGCATCTTCGTAAGTTTTACCCATAGGGCGCGGTTGCCGGAACCTTTTCCGGCAACCACCTTTTGTACAAGTCTTGCCGATGTTGCATGTAATCCTTTGTACGAAGCCGGGCGCAGACCCCATGCATAAGTAAAGCTCATGTGCTCCGCACATCTTGTCAATTTCATGCTTTCTACTATTTTTGCATGCGTTATCTGACACTTTGTGCAGCACCTACCCCCGGTAAGCAATAACGAGCCATAAGGCTCCATATCTTTATTTTCTCTTCTTTCTTTTTCTCAAAAAGGAAACGAAGGTTCCCTCACCCACAAGTTTGTCGGGGGGAAGGAGAAGATAATGGTGTGGACCAGGCATTGTTCAAGGAAGTTTCGCCTTACCGGAAAGCAAACGGCAGAAAAGCTAAGTTGCCAAAGTCTGAGCAATCAGTTTTGATTTTTAAGTTATCTTCCTCGAACGACCGTACTTTGTATGGAAAACCTGTGCACGGAGGAACCAACTCGTAGCTAGTTGCGCCCTTACTTTGTTTCGAGTCCGCTCAACAACTTAAGTGAGCTGCGGCTAGTTGGGACAAGGTTTCTTGTCGGAAGCAGCACCGCCAGCAGGCTGCTGACGTCCCGCACTCAGCGCTCGCGGCCCAGGTGCCTGCACCGACAAGTTCCCTAAAAGCGTAGGGCAAAAACATACAAGGGAAGGAATCAAGTAAAGGAGATAACACAACAATCTCTACCCAAAATAGAGTTATATTACAAGATAGCTTGTCACAGCTCTAACAGATTGTTCTCATGACATGACCAGCAGCGACAAGGAAAAGAGAAAACGGGCGGCCTAATCTACGCGATCGCCCTCAACCCTCTTGATCCCGCTCACCTTGTCCACAATGGGTGCGACAAGGGCCTTGAGCGCTTCCAGATCAGCATCCGGCGGCAGGGACCTGAGGACGTTGGTGAGGTTGACGCCCGGGTTGCGGAAGGCCACCTTCACCAACACCTTTTGAAGAGCTCCTGCACAGATCTTGCGCGACTCGTCGACCAGCTGCTTTGGGATCTTCTCCCGGAGTCGCTGGAGGGCCGTCGCCACGCCTTTGAAGAACAAGCTGAGCTTGGCGCTGGGTTGGAGGTGCTCATCGGAGGAGTACCCGAGATCCTCCATCCCCAGCTGCGCCAACTCCCCGTCGATGGCTGCGGCAACATTCATGAGACCTTCGGTCCAGTGCTCCACATTCTCCCTAAAAGCGTCCTGGGCGGCAGCAGCACTCGCCAGCAGCGCCTCGTCGGCCTTGATCTTCTCCTTCAAGGCCACCTCCTGCTCCCTCGCGCCGTCCAGCGTCTTGGTCAAAGTAGCCAGCTTCAACTCAAGATCTGCATTGGAGTCCTTGGTGGCGCTAAGCTCTTTGCTCCTCTCAGCGAGACGACCCTGCACCTCGCCATGAGCGGCGGCGTCCTTCTCGCGCTCACGCTTGAGCGCGGCAAGCTCCTCGTCGCTCGCCTTGAGATCGGCCTCCAGCTGCGCCATCTTCGTCTCCAGCTCCTTCTTGGCGGCCTCGGCAACTGCGGCAGCATCCTCTGCTTCCTTGAGAGCTCCGCCAAATGTTTGCTCGCGCGCAGCAAGCTCCTCCTCGTGGCTGTCAAGGTTGACCTTCCGCTGCGCCAACTCGCCTTCCTGCGCAGACAGCTTCTCGGCAGCAAGCAGCTGTTGCTCTTCAACTTCAGCCTTCTCGAGGAGGAAGGCTTTCCGCTCCTCGGCGACTCGCTCACGCTCCTCCGCCAGGGATCGGAGAGCTTCCTGCCTGAGACCCCGGAGCTCCTCCGCGCGCTTCTCGATGTCCACTCCCGCCTTCGCGACAAGCGCTTCTCGGGATTCTAGCTTGGCTTGTCGGGCACGGTAAAGAGACAACAGCTTCCGCAGCAGCCGCTCCTCCTCAGGCTCGTCGCTACTGCTGCTTGGCGCGTCAACCAGCGTCAGCCCAGCGGAGGCGAGCACCTCCCCATCCAAGATCTCTCCTTCGACCGGCGCCCTGGAGCTTGACGCCCAGGGGAGCTTGATGAAGATGCCGTCGCCGGTCTTTGGAGCCTGGCGCTGCAGCAGCGGCGGAGGGAACGGCGGTCGGCGTAGCGCCTGGCGCTCCTGCGGCCTCGGGGCCGTCAGTGCGATCGCCGGATTCCTCGCCAGCTTCTGCGGCGACAGCTTTGGCGGCCTCTTCGCCGACGGGATCATCAGCGCCGGCTTCTCCTTCGGTGGCAACGGTGTCGTCGGTGTTGCTGCGCGTGTTCTCCTCGCCGGCAACCTCGGTTTCCATTGGCTCCGTGGCAGATGGATCTGACAAACGGAAAAAGGAGAAAAGTCAAGCGAATATCCAAAAAGAAAATCAGAAGAAGAAGAACCCAAGGGAAGTTTTCAAGAAAGAGGATTACCTGTACTAGGATCCGCAGTCATGGTCTCAACTACCGGGGGCTCGCCAGTGCTGTCCCTTGCCGGAGAACTGTCCCTTGCCGGAGAATTCTCCCTTGCTGGAGAATGCTCCCTTGCCGGGGAATCCTCCCTTGGCGGTGTAGTCGAAGCAGATGGCGTTTCGGGAGCGGCTTCCGGGCACTCTTGGTGAGGCTGCTCTGCTCCTACACAAACCAACAGTCAGATATCAGCAAAGAAAGAGCACCCATGCGCGCCTGACAGCAGGAAGTAAGGTATGTACTTACGCTAGGGGCTGCTTTGGGGAAAAGTTGTCGGGTCCGGCAAGATGGTCTCGGGCACGCCCCCTGCTGTCGCGGTGGGTTCGTCCTCGATGACAATCACCGGGACCTTGGCTCTCTTAGCCGCTCTCTGGGCCAGAGTCCTGAAAAGGGATGGGTTCAGAGTAAAGCAAATCAGATACAAGACAAAACAACAAGAATTGAAGAACTACAAGTACAACAAAGAGTCTTACTCTTCTTCTTCCTCGTCGGAGCTGAGCGCGGAGAGATCAAAGTCCGGCTCGCCTCCGGTGCGACGCGGCGGAGGAGTAGGCTCCCTTGTCCGCTTGGCAGGAGCAGTAGCAGTGGACCGGGAAGACCCCGCTCCAGTTGCCACAGCGGCGTGAGGCGCTCCCGCGGCAACAATGCTAGCCGCGGTAGAGCGTGTCGCGCGGTGCGGCGGCTGTTGACACGTCTGCCGCCCCGCTACGTCCACGGCCTTGCGGAGACGCCTTCTTGGTGGAGATGGAGGCTCCGCTTGCGGCGAGCTGGCTGAAGGTGGGGAGGAGGAGGAGCCGATCTTCAACGAGTCGCTCGCGCCCTCGGCGGGCTCGCTCGACTCAGCTTCAGGCCCGACAAGCTCTTCCTCGCTGGCAAGCTCCTCTCGCTCGACAAGGCTTGCCGCCACTGCTGCCTCTGCCTCCTCCACGGTGAATCCAAACTCGCCCGCGGCAGCTGCTGCCGCCGCCTCTTCCAGCCTAGTGGCAATGCGCTGCATCTCCGCATAGGTGGTGTCGCGAGTAAGGCTCTTCTGTTCATCGGGGCGGACTGGCACTTCTACCAAGCCGTCAAAGAACTCCTGCACGACGTCGTCTACAGGCTCTTGCCAAGTTGGAACAATCCCATGCAAATCGCATAGCGGCATCATTGCACGGATGCGGTCGAGCGAGGAGTTGTTGCACAGCGGAACGACACCCCTCGGCAACATGAATGGATGTTGAGGATCGCGCTTGAACAGTTCTAGGAGCATCGCATCCAGTTCCAGGACAGTGAAGTTGAAGTTGAGGCCCAGGCGCAGCCTCATGATATCCGCCGCATTCTGGAACTCCCAGGCGGGTCTCCTCCTCTCCTGCAGGGGGGCGATGTGGCGGCAAAGAAAATCTGCACCAACGGCGCCTACAGTGAGCCCGGCAAGCCTGAGGCGTAGGATCCGGGTGACGGCAATCTTCAGCCTATCGTCTTCCGGGGCCACGTTGCTCCAATCGTTGCCGCGCACTATTGGGGCTTGGCGCTGGGCGGTAAATGGCTGCGGGTTCTCCTTGACAATCCAGCACCATTCTGCTCTCCATTCCTCCCACTTGCTGCGGAGCTCTCCCTCCAGATAAGCCTCCTTCTTGCCAGCTCTCGAGATCCAGGCGATACCGCCGGATAAAGGCTCTCCTCTCTCAACTCGGGGCATACAGAAGTGGCGAAAAAGGGCTACGTTTGGATGGACTCTGACAAAGTTTTCGCACAGATGTGCGAAAACTGCCATGGTCAGAACGGCATTGGGGGTGAAGTCAAGGAGGCGGAACCCATAGGTGTTCATAATATCGCAGAAACATTCAGAGAAAGGCGGGCAGAGCCCGCAGTAGAAGAACAACGCAAAGAAAGGGTATCCATTCGGAGCCAGTTCCGAAGCGGCAGCTGGGAGTACCTTCGTACGCGGATGCGCTCGCGTCTCCGTCGACCAGAAGAGGTAGTAGTACTCCCTCAGCTCCTTCGCGGCAAGCTGAGGGGGGAAGATTGCCCGCTCCTTTTGCAGCGCCACGAGCCGCTGCGCCTCGGCTAACTTCACGCCCTTCCCCTTGTCGGCTTTCGGAGCCATGGCGGAAGTGGTGGGGGAGATCGACGGCGTTGGTGGTACCGGTGGCGATGGGGGGCGAAGCGCTGCTCTCTTTCAGCTTCAAGAAGAAGGGGGGAGCGGCGGAGATTTGTGAAATTGGAGTAGCAACCGGTGAGATGGGCGAACTGCCCCTGTTTCCCCTGCTTATAAAGAGGGGGGGGGGGCGGACGTTCCGTCCTTTCGAATAAAGAAACCACCCACGATCTCTCCCACGACGCCGCATTTGACGCGTGCCGTTCAAGGAGGGTGCGGTGGATACGGAGTGAGATACGGCGTAACCCAGGCCACGCGTGCCTGTGCCCTGTTTTGGGCCTGGCCCAACAGCGCTGGGCACCGTGTGTGGCCCAGGCCCGGGGGCTCCTGTCGGTGTACTAGAGTAGGGGTACCCTAGTATCCCGAACTTGTGCATGGGCAGTTGCAGCACCCCGCGGCAAGGCTTGCCGGGCGACCGCCAAGGACCTCCGTGGTTCCTTTGGAGCCATTCAAGAACAAAGTATTCAAACCAAGGAGACAAGGCCCCGGCAAAAGGAGCTTGCCGGGAAGGCCAACCAGGGCATCTCAAGGAACTTGCCGCGACGCGCCACGCGTCCCGGCGAGGCCCGGTGAGCGACAAGCTTCCAGACGCGACAAGACAACGACCGCGGCAAGGCGCTTGCCGCGGAAAGCTACCACTCTGTACCCACGCTCCAGCACATCCACCAACGTGTCGCCCTGGGGCCTTTCCAGGCGCGCATGGCAAGAGGCTGTGCAGCCAGCAGCGCGCGGTGGCAAACGACGCTGATAAGATTGCCATCATGGTGAGCGGTGGCGTCCCTGACGGTCCCTTCTTTGCACTATTTGGGCGACGCAGACGGGCATTTAATGCCTTTGTCCCCTGCCGTCAGGGTTAGGTAGGATACACTGTACAGGTAGTTGTACCAACCGCAACTCCTTTTCCATTTTTACCCTTGTCTACATTGCCACCTGTCGGTGACCCCTTTAGCATATAAAAGGAGGCCCATGCGCAACATAGAGGGGGGGGGTTCGTTGGGAAAGACAGAAAAACACTCGCGCTCGGTCTCTTTAGCAGCTAGGGGGTACTATAGCACTCAGCGCTCCCGAGCAAGAACTCAATACACTCAGACATGCAGCAGTAGGAGTGTTATCTCTCCGGAGAGCTCCAAAGCTGGGTAAACTGCTCGTGTGCTTCACCTCGATCTGCTCTTCATGCGACCTCCGCCCCCTGTCGAACCGAAAGGGGCTCGGTCCGCCGGCCCCATAGGTGTTCGTGGATCAGTTTCCCCGACAGGCCCTAGGGCTGTCAAGTTTCGGTTTGAAGTTCGAAAGTACCTCGACGATTCAGAGCCGAGTCTTGGCGGAGTTTGTTGCGGAATGGACCTCGACGCTTGACGAAGAGGTGTAGGAGACCACTCGACCCGGCAAGGAAATGAGCCACAACTGGATCATGTACTTTGATGGCGCCTTCTCGCTGCAAGGCGCCGGTGCTGGTGTGCTGGTCGCACCCACCGGAGAGCACCTCAAGTATGTCATCCAGATGCATTTCCCCCGGGAGATGTCAACCAACAACACCGCCGAGTACGAGGGTTTGCTTGCCGGTCTCAGGATCGCAGCAGACCTCGGAGTCAAAAAGCTCATCGTCAGGGGTGAATCACAGCTCGTCGTTAGGCAGATCAACAAAGATTATCAAAGCCCGTTGATGGAAGCTTACATAGATGAGGTGAGGAAACTGGAGGAGCGCTTTGACGGTATACAAGCGGAGCATGTCCCTCGGACGGAGAACGACATCGCCGACTACCTGTCAAAGCACGCTGCCCTCAAGCTACCTGTGGAACCAGGTACTTTTGTGCTTCAGTTAACTCAACCATCCGTTGAGCCGTCAACCGAGCAGAGAAAGCGGAGGAAGCTAAGCTCCGGCAAGTACTTCCCCACCTAGCTCCCCGGAGCCGCCGGCGAAGATGTTGCCATGGATTCCGATCCTACCACAGGGCGACCGACTCCGGCAGGACCTCAGGTCATGGCCGTAGAGACAGCCGCTCTCGTGGTAGAAGAGATGCCTTTGGTCCTTGTCGTCGAGCCACAGGCTCTGGCATGGGAGGAGCACACCGTCCGATTCCGCCATAAAGGAGAGCTTCCTGAGGAGTAGGAAGAGGCAGAAAGAGTAGCCCTCCGGTCTGCTCTGTACCAATTCGTTGATAACGTATTGTACAGAAAAATACCGAGTGGGGTGAAATTGAAGTGCATCTCCTGGGAGGAAGGACTAAAGCTATTGGCAGAGATACATGGAGGCATATGTGGCTCCCACATAGGGTCGAGGGCCCTTGCCGGCAAAGCTTTCCGGCAAGGGTTCTTCTGTCCCACCGCCCTCCAGGATGCGATGGCACTAGTAACCAAGTGTGAAGCGTGCCAGTTCCATTGGAAGAAGCTTCATCAACCAGCTCAAGCCCTTCAAACTATCCCTCTCTCCTGGCCCTTCTTGGTATGTGGGCTCGATATATTGGGCCCCTTCCCCCGTGCCGTCGGGGGCTTTGAGTACTTGTATGTTGCAATCGACAAGTTCACAAAGTGGCCAGAGGTGGAAGCAGTGAGGAAGGTGATGACGCAGTCAGCCATCAAGTTCCTCAAGGTACTAGTGTGCCGTTTTGGGGTACCCAACAGGGTCATCACTGACAACGGCACACAGTTCACAATCAATGCCTTCATGTAATACATTGAGGATCTCGGCAGCAAGGTCTGTTTTGCCTCCGTGGCACATCCACGGAGCAACGGCCAAGCGGAGAGAGCAAATGCTGAAGTCCTGCGAGGCTTAAGGACGAAGACCTTTGACAGGCTATGCAAGAGTGGAAGGCGCTAGATTGATGAGTTACCGGCGGTTCTTTGGTCGATCAGAACGACGCCAAATCAAGCCACCGGCCAGACACCCTTTGCCCTGGTCTATGGGGCAGAAGCAGTTCTCCCCACGTAACTCACATACGGGTCACCTCGAGTGCTCGCTTATGATGAGCTTGAGCAAGAGCGATTGCGGCAAGATGACGCAACGCTCCTTGAGGAAGATCATCTCCGGGCGGCTGTGAGAGTAGCATGCTACCAGCAAGCCTTGCGCCACTACCATAGCCGCAAGGTTCATGCCCGGAGCTTTGAGGAAGGCGACCTTGTTCTTCGGCATGTTCAGTCGGCCAAGAATTCTAACAAGTTGACGCCGAAGTGGGAAGGCCCTTATCGGGTAACACGAGTCACCAGGCCCGGCGCAGTCCGGCTGGAGAACGAAGATGTGGTTCCAGTGAGCAACTCATAGAACATCGAGCATCTTCGTAAGTTTTACCCATAAGGCGCGGCTGCCGGGCCTCCCGGCAAGCCACCCTTTTGTATAAGCCTTGCCGACAAGGCATGTAACCCTGAGCGTAAATAAACAAAGCGCTGGCGCCCCAAGTTATATCATGCATGCTAGGTTGAGTCTCTTCCTTGGTTAGGGTTGATAGTGCTTGGCGGCGGCTAACCCCTAGCTTAGAGGTCGAGTGCGAGTGTCTCTGTTCTTCTCTGTCTTCTTTGGTTCGTAGGGCACATAAGTATTCTTGCCGAGCTATTTTGGAAGAAAGGGGACGGACCGGCGTCCGGGCCCCGACAAACCAAAGTTGCCGGGGACTGCAAGGACAAGGATCCATCCGCGGCAAGACAAGGTTGCTGGGGGCTGCAGATCCAGATAAGTTCTCTATCCTCTATCATGCATTTCGTTATGGACTGGGATACGTGAAACCTCGTTTTATTTCTAAGCTACTGCGCTCCCCTTTTTCGACACCCAAGGATTATACCTTGGGTCTGAATTTGGTCGTAGCCGCGACAGCAGAGAGGAGGAACGAGGAGCCTAAGCCCACATCGTCCCTGCCTCCGCCAAGTGCGTGAGAAAGGTCGAGCAAAGTGGGGGGACGGCAAGGCCTGTTGCCGGGCGAAAAACGTTTATCTTAAAAAATAACGAGGATTCGCTCCTTGCCGTGGGTTCCACCCGCAAACAAAAACCCCGACAAACATCCCTTTTTCATTAAAAAAACATCCCATACAGGTACAATTCATACGAAATGAAAACCATGAGCAAGGGGATTACAAGTTCTAAAGTTAACAAAGGCCCGAAGGCTTACAAGACTAAAAAGAGATAAGGTGCCCGTAATCCCTTTCTTGTCCCTCTCCTCAGGAAATGAAACAAGAGAGCGAAAGGGCAAAAGGGGTGCCTAGGCGAGGTACGAGCAGCACAAGACACCAAGAGAACATGTCGGCGGTCGCCTAGGAAAGGGTCGGCAGTGGCGGCACCAGGGAAAGAGCTGGAAGATGAGGCAGCGGTCCGTCAATGAAGGCGTCGGTGCCTGCATACTCCGACTTGATGGCCGCCACCCACCTTCTTCGTCTTCCCCGGCTTCCCTATGCCAACCACCCAAGGAGGCGGCCCCAAGAAGTCCAAGGAGCTAGCACCTCCCCTGGCGGGTCCCGCCAGAGGAACAGCCAGGTGCAGATGCTGCTACTGCCGCACCCGCCCGGGCATGGGGCGTCCGATGCCTAGTCGGACTCGTCCCTGCCATCTGTTGTGCTGTCCTCCTCGTCAGTCCCGCTCGAGGAAGTGTTCCTATCATCGGAAGAGCTCTCCACGCAACACTTCAAGCGAGTTCCAAGATCTCCAAAGACCTTGACGGAGAACAAGCCGTTCTCCATTAATTTGAAGAAGAGAACGAGCCCCACCATCAAGTTGTGGACGTGGGCGAAGGTGTTCCACCCTCGGCGGAGATACATGACATGAGGGGCGGGGGACTCGACGTCGGCCCACATGCCGCTGTTCCCACAACCCCTCATGTGCAGCCGCAGCGCCTGCGGTGGATCCAGCTCCATCTCCCACGCGAATGGAGCCGGAAGACGAAGACAATGGCACGGCGGCTGGCGCAGCCTGACGAAGAACTCGCAAGGGTTGTCCCCGACGTGGCCATCCACCGGAGGAGGGGCCGCTGGCGGAGGCGAGGCTGATCTGCCGCCTCGTCCTCCTCCCCCTCGGGCGCCACGACGGCCTCAACCTCGCCCCCTCCCACTCCCTCTCACGGCGGGCTCCGCTGCTACGAGCTCTTGGGGAGGGGCGATGCGCTGTCGAGCCGAGACCCTTGCCGCCACTGATGAAGCGTCTCCACGCCCCCTCGCCATGGCAGAAGAAAGGAGGAAGCATGAATGGGGAGAGGTAGATGACGAAGGATGGAGAGGCGCCGTTCCTCCCTCTCCCCTCTTTATAAAGGGGCAAGGGCGAGGCTCTGCCGCCCCCTCTCGGCCAATCCGGTCCGTTCAAGTGACAGGAAGCGGGGCCGTCGACTGCCCTCCCCGCTCCATTCAAGGCGCGTGGGAATCGACCCACGGGCGTGCACGACTTCCCACATCTCGCGCCTGTCATTCGCTCTGCATTGTGCATTCAGCAAACGTGGCACAAGGGATGGGCGCAGTGGGAAGCGTGGAGCGACGGTTCCCAAGTAAGGGCAGTAAATGAGCAGCGGGCCTACGGTCTCGAAGAGGCACGCAAGACGCATCTTTACTGTCCACCATAGGATGACGCCAGCATGCTTCCGTCATGCACGCGCGCACGACCCCCACGTCGTGCGTTCATCACAAGACGAGGGGAAGCATAATAGACGGAACAGTTACCACGATAAAATCCACCCCGCCTGCCCGCGCACCGTTCTGGGCCTGGCCCAAGAAAGTGACACGCTTATGTATGGCCCAGGCCCGGGGGCTCCTGTCGGTGTACAAAAGTAGGGGCTCTCCTTTTGAACCCTTTACTTGCGCACGGGCAGTCAGAGCCACACGCCGCGACCACACATAGCAGGGCAAAGGAGGGAAGCCGGAGAAACGCCGAAGGTTCGAGATGAACAAGGCAACATCAAGGACCAAGGCCACAAAGCACATACAGGCGAAGCAGGTTGCCCCGGCAAGAACCTTGTCTGGGGCAGCCTCTGCAGTCCCGGCAAGCCTCTTGCCGGGCAGCTCGCCCACACCAGCGGAGCGAGCCACCCTTGAACCCACGGCTTCCAATGTCAACAACCACGTTGGACTAGGGCTCGGGAGGCGCCTCCATGGTGGCATGCAGATCTTTGTGAAGATATAGAATGCTCAGGATCAGATAAGGATTGGAAAGCAACAATCCTCGCCAAGATCCTTACCGAAGGAACCCACAAGACCCCCGGCAAGATCCTTGCCGGGGATGCCAGCGCGCCACGGCAAGACCCTTGCCGGGCCACCCGGCAAGACCCTTGCCGGGCCACCCGACAAGACCCTTGCCAGAGGAAGCAGCAGGGCCACTACCAGGCCCACACCAACCAACTCCCTGCCGCTGTTCGCATGCAGCTGCCAGCCCAACCAGCTGGGCAGGCACCTGCGTGGCAACATGCAGCTTCCAGGCCAACTCAGCACACACCTACGTGGCGGCATGCAGGTCTTCGTGGAGGCCCCACCATCGTGCCACCTCAGCTACTTGCCTGCCTACATGGCACCGCATGCGTCGCTGGCCAGGGCACGTGTCAAAGCGAGGAGGAGCGGCGACGGACGGGACGGGCCTCGCTCCCATCCCTGATAAAGTGAAGGGACACCTAAGCCATGCATTAAATGCATCTTGTCCTGTAATACAGGAGATAAGCTCGCAACACTGTAGGCCTTTCCACCTCATGTGTGCCGCTGTGGCAGCCCCTTTCTCCTATAAAAGGAGGCCCATGGCATACAGAGAAAGGATTCGGCTCTTTCGAACCACACAACATCCATATCTAGTTTGAGAGCTCAATACATCCACCAAAGCAGGACTAGGGTTTTACGCATCCTCGCGGCCCAAACCTAGGTAAACGATCCCCGTGTCAACTACTAATCCTGCTCTTCTCACAACCCCGCGCCCCATAACCGTAGTAGGGATTCTTGTGATCCCATAGGTGTCGTTTCCCCACCGACATCTTTGGCGCTCCAGGTAGGGGGCGCAATTGTGAGAATCTGGTCTAGCAGTTCACCTAGCTGTTCTTCATCGCCATGGCTCCTAAGAAGAAGACGACTGTCGGTGTCAAAACCGGCGGATCTCGGGTAGGGGGTCCCGAACTATGCGTCTAGGCGGATGGTAACAGGAGACAAGGGACACGATGTTTTTACCCAGGTTCGGGCCCTCTCGATGGAGGTAAAACCCTACTCCTGTTTAATTAATATTGATGATATGGGTAGTACAAGAGTAGATCTACCACGAGATCAGAGAGGCTAAACCCTAGAAGCTAGCCTATGGTATGATTGTTGTTCGTCCTACGGACAAAAAACCCTCTGGTTTATATAGACACCGGAGAGGGCTAGGGTTACACAGAGTCGGTTACAATGGGAGGAGATCTTCATATCGTATTGCCAAGCTTGCCTTCCACGCCAAGGAAAGTCCCATCCGGACACGGGACGAAGTCTTCAATCTTGTATCTTCATAGTCTGGGAGTCCGGCCAAAGGTCATTGTCCGGCCATCCGGACACCCCCTAATCCAGGACTGCCTCAGTAGCCCCTGAACCAGGATTCAATGACGACGAGTCCGGCGCGCAAATTGTCTTCGGCATTGCAAGGCGGGTTCCTTCTCCGAATACTTCATAGAAGATGTTTGAGCACAAGGATAGTGTCCGGCTCTGCAAAATAAGTTCCACATACCACCCTAGAGAGAATAATATTCGCACAAATCTAATCTGCTGACGTATTCCATAGCGTGACATCATGCCACAACCAAGCCTTTATTCGAATCGTTTTACTGTCCCACCTCAGCGTGTTTAGCGAGGCGGTTCTCTTGGCACGTCTTGTCAAAGCAGAGATCATGTCCCCTTATTCCTGGATTCTCATCAATACGGGCGGTAACCCAACCGTGCCATTGGTATGACTTCTTAATTGAAAGTGAGTCCCAAACGGTCACGGGGAGGGATCTTGGTATTCAACCCCTTTATAAAGAGACCAAGGCTCGACTCCTTTCTTTCAATCCCATCAAATCCGCCTCTCGCCTCGAGTTCCAACACCCAAAGCTCCAGATTCAGGCGCTTCAGACCTTTGATGATGTCCGGATCCGACCTCCAAGGCCGGTGGATGCCTTCCTCCATTACGGAAGAAGACGTGCGAAAGCTGATAGATGCCAGGCACCTAACCGGCGAAATCTCGCATAGGTGCCTGCCCCAGGGCAGGCTATTCCCACTCCCCAGCCCGGTGAGAGCGTGGTGTTCTCATCTCACTTCCTTCGGGGGCTAGGCTTCCCGATTGATCCCTTCGTGAGGGGGCTCATGTTTTATTACGGGCTGGAATTTCACGACTTAGCTCCAGAGTCCATCCTCCAAATCTCATCGTTCATTGTCGTGTGTGAGGCCTTCCTCCATATTACTCCTCACTTTGGACTGTGGCTTAAGACCTTCAAGGTAGAACCGAAGATAATCGAGGGGCAGCACGCTGAGTGCGGAGGTGCTCTTATAAGCAAGATTGCCGATGCTTCATGGCCCGAGGGCTCTTTTCAAGAGGAGTTCAGCTTATGGCAATGAGAGTGGTTTTACATCACAGCTCCCAGGGGCACCATATGGGTGGCGCCACCTGCTTTTCGCTTGGGTCCTCCACCACGGCTAGCATCATGGGTCAATAAAGGGCTTAACTGGGGGCCGTCCAAGGATGTTCCCTTGCTGCAGGGCCGCATTCGAGAACTCCTAGAAAGAGATATCAATTTGACCGTAGTGGCGCAGGTTATGCTGATTCGCCGCATACTGCCCTGCAAACGTCGCCCCCTCCGCCTGTGGGAATTTAATCCGGAAGGACCGCGAGTCCTCCAACATTTTATGGGCACGACGCCCATGGAGATGTATAAATTGATCTTCGGATCACAAGCAATGTGTCCGGACTCGTCCGAGGACGCATGTCTGAGTTGCAATCGCCCGGACACTCAAGTAAGTAGCCCTGTACCCGGACATGCTACCCGTATGTTTATCATAAAATTGCCCTTAAAAGAGCTATCCTTTGAACAGGAGTGGATAGCGAAAGCAAAGCTTATCAGGTGTCCGGCCCCCCTCCCTGAGACCACGCCGGATCCTATGTTGACCAGGATGCTGGAGATTGCGCCTTTGGAAGAAGGCGAATAGGGGAACCAAGAAGCTACCGCCTCCACGAAGGAGGCTATCAGGAAAGGAGGAATCGAGAATTCCCCTAACCAGGGAAAGAAAAGGACCGCCTCTGAAGAACCGGAGGCGACGGCCTCAAAGCGGAGGAAGAAATCTTTGTCAAAGGATCCGGCGCCGGAGGGTGCCCCGGCCGCATTGCGCCCCCAAGGGGATCAGCTCTCCACCGAGCCGTAAGTAAAGAGAGGGGTTTTAAAATGAGTGACATCCCTGTTTTATTTCTGTCGGATTTAGGGTTCCGGCAGACCCTTGAGGTTCGAACACTGGGGTGCGCGCAGAGGTTTCGCCTTCTACCTACGTGTTCCTCGCCGAATCCCTAGGATCTAAACTACGAGAAGAACAACACAAGAGACACATGGTTTATACTGGTTCAGGCCACCATTGTGGTGTAATACCCTACTCCAGTGTGTGGCATGGTGGATTGCCTCTTGGGCTGATGATGAACAATACAAGGAAGAACAGCCTCGTGAGGGTCTGTTCTTATGGTGGTGTTGTCCCTTTTGAGGGGTTGATTCTAGATGCCTATATTATCTTCAGCTTCCTATCCAGATCTCTCTCTTTGGCTGGCCGGATCGATCTCTCTCTCTACCCTGTGGGTGGCTAGTCCTATTTATAGGAGAAGGCCCTGGGCCTTTTCCCAAATATTGAGCAGGAAGGGCGCCAACAATTGGCCAATTTGAAGGGGAACATCTAGTACACTTATCCTGACTAAAGTTGGTCCTCGCCTGTCAAAGGCTCTGGTGGTGACGCCAACTTGGGCTCCACGGTGACCTCCATCCTACCGTTGGACTGGTCTTGGTCTTGTTGCACCTAAATGGATGCCCTTGCTTGATGCTCTCGCCTGCGCTTGCTCCCCTTGCACCAAAGAGGAAAGAAGGACACTGCGTGGCTGGCGCCCGTCCGGCGCCCTTGGTCGTCATGGCTTGCGTCATGGGCACCTCACGAGGTACCCCACCTTGAACTCTCCGCCTCCTCGTGAGCCAGCCTAACAAGGCCGTGCCTGAGGAAGCTCCTTGTCGTCCGCCCCGCGAGGCTTGGCCCCTCGCGAGGGTCTTGAGCTTGTGCTGATGAAGATGGGCCGTGCTGGGCCCCCTTTGAGCCATGCTGCAGGCCGCAGGCAGGCAAGTCTGGGGACCCCCGTTCCCAGAATGCCGACAGTAGCCCCTGGGTCCAAGGCGCGCCCGGACTTGGCCGAGCAGAGAGGCGAAAGGGCAAGTACGAAGCGTCACGGGCCCTAATAGCCTGCGGCCTTGGGTGCCGCGTGGCGGTTGATTGGACATGGGCGGCTCCGCTCCCCCACAACGCCTCGGCAACTGCACGAACTGACAAGTCCCTGCATGCAAAAACGGGTCATGATTACAAGCGATCGTGGAAGCCGACGGTTGGCCTCCTCCGGCTATAAGTATGGAATGGCGCGAGCCATTCTAGTTCATCTTCCTCTGCTATTCCTCCTCTTCTTCATCTTCGCCATCACTCCGTCGCGCTGATGGCGCCCATTCGCCGGTTCTTCATAGGAGAGAAGGGAAAGGCCCCTCGAGAGGGTCCTGACCCGCTTCCACCGAAGAAGCGGGTGGTCCTCTGCCGCCAAGATGAGGGCACGCGGCAGGAGGTGTCGAGGCCTTGGTGCGAGCGACCGCTGCCGGGGTTCCCGCTGCCTCTGTACGCCCATCATGGGGGCCCTGCAGGAGCTGGTGTCGAGCGCCATGGACGACGCCGCCATCAGCGCCGGCGAGTCACGGCGGTGCGCGTTGTCCCTCCTGGAGTCCACGCCGAGGGCTCCTCCCGAGAGTTTGTGCTCCATGCCGCCATGCCTCCTCGATCTTGGATTCGCCTTCCTCCTTCCTTCGCCTTCGAGATCCCGCCGATGGGGCCTTTCAGGCTTTAGTTGCAGCATGCTGATTGCCAGACTCCAGCGACCGATGTGGATGTCGAGGTCGTCGCCCCAGGTAAGGTCTTCATGACCCGGGGCTGGGGCGAGATTGCCCAGGTTTGCAGGGCGAGGGGCGCCCTCGTGATCCACCTGGAGTTTGATGGCGCTTCCGTGATGCTCTTCAAGGTCTTCGACGAAGAAGGGCGCCGGCTGGAGTGCTGTCCCAGAGGCAGCGGCAGGAGCTCTGGAGCGGCTGGGACTGGGCCTGCCGCCGCACGCTCTTCTAGCAGCTCCTCAAGCGGCGGGGGTGCCGGAGGATCCAGCGACTCCACCGAGCCCTTCGCGACTCCGGAGACGAGCGACGACAGCTACGAGCCCCCGAGCCTGCACCGCTCTCGGAGCAGGACGGGCTCATTAGGCCGCCGTCGTCTCTGATCTGGATGAGGTTGGTGCTGGTGCCTGACGGCCCACTATTGATGATGGCGTCTGCCGCGGAGGTTCCTGTAGTTAGGACTCCTTAGGATATGCGTCTTTTGTCCCTCATGAGGGCTTGGTGCTCTGCGCCGACAGGTCCCAGTCCCAAGGCGGCTTCAGCCGTCGCTGGTATGCCAGGTCGCGATGCCGTGGTCAAGGCCAGGAGGTGAGTGGCCCGAGGCCCGGTAAGAGCCCCTGAGTCGCGATGCTCAGGAGGTCCCCCTTGGCGCTCAAGCAGCCATCGTTCGGTGGGAAAGGAGAGCGATGTTGCTAAGACGGAATTGTATTAAGTGCGGGGACGGTGCTGCGATAGCTAGTGTTCCCGGAGAGTGACTTATCTCGAGGGTCAGGAACGCTTCCTGGTGCGGCGCTAGGTCCATGCCTTGGCCATCGGAGGGTTGTTTGGCGAGGTCACCACGTGCTTCTCCCCTCTCGCCCTCGCTCCCCTTTCTGCTCTACGTCCTCGGGTCCCGACCCTCGAGCGAGCCTCAGCCGTCGCTGGCATGCCAGGTCGCGATGCCATGGACATGGCCAGAGGGTGAGGGCTGGAGAACCAGTAGGAGCCCTGAGTCGCGATGCTCAGGCACCGCCCCTTTAACGTGCAAGCGGTTTGCATGGACGAGGGTGAAGAAGACACTGCGGGGGCCTCACATGACGATGCTCCTGGGGGAACCCTACAGGCTCATCACTGAAGAAACGAGAGTTCATCGCGACAAATGACGGTTAGCCGTTAGTTGCCTTGGAGAGGCGGCGAGGCACGAAAGGCCTGGCGAGGTGTGCTGGTTTACCCGTGATCCATCTCGGGACTCATGGGGCCCCACCCCAAGGCAGGTTGCACCTGGCGCCGAGCCTTATCTGGGAGTGTGTTCCTGCAATTTTGGCTAGATGCCGATGCTCTACGTCCTCGGGTCCTGGCTCTCGGGCTGGTCTCAGCCATCGCTCGTATGCCGGGGCGCGATGCCGTGGGCAGACCAGAGGGTGAGGGCCGAAGAGAGGAGCCCTGAGTCGTGATGCTCAGGCACCCCCCTTTAACGTGCAAGCTGGGTTAGATGTCGAAACTCTACGTCCTCGGGTCCCGGCTCTCGGGCTGGTCTCAGCCGTCGCTGGTGTGCCGGGGCGCGATGCCGTGGGCAGACCAGAGGGTGAGGGTCGGAGAGCCGATAGGAGCCCTGAGTCGCGATGCTTAGGCACCCCCGCTTTAACGCGCAAGCTGGGTTAGATGTCAAAACTCTAGGTCCTCGGGTCCCGGCTCTCGGGCTGGTCTCAGCCGTCGCTGGTGTGCCGGGGCGCGATGCCGTGGGCAGACCAGAGGGTGAGGGCCGGAGAGTCGGTAGGAGCCCTGAGTCGCGATGCTCAGGCACCCCCCCTTTAACGCGCAAGCTTGCGACATCCAGGAAGAAAAAAGGTACCATGAACAGGCACCAAGAAACAAGCATGACGGGTCGAAAACACGGCCCTAAGATAAATGCAAGAGGGGTACATGCCACTGGGTCTGACCCGAGCGGCTTGGGGATAATGCAGCCCGAGGGGCGCCCCCAGCAGAGTGAGCTAAGAACATGAAATAAAAGAGATACATGCCACAGGGACGGACCCACGCGGCTTGGGAATAATGCAGCTCTGGGGGCGCTCCCAGCTGGAAATGAAACTAGAAAGATGTCACCTGATGACGCTGAAGACGAAGGGGTGTTGATGCAGCAGACTCGATGGGCTGCAGGAGCAGATCCTCACGAGCCCCCAGGCCCTGGGGCCTCGGGAGGCTCCAGAGGCACTGGTGGCTCCTCGCGGACCGTCTCCATCTCCGCCAGGGCTGCGAAACGCCTGACCTCTTGAGCCTCCAGGATGGCCCTCATGATGCGCCGGTACGCAACAGCCACGTTTGGCAAGCCGTACGGCATGCGAACGTAGCTACGGGGCGGGCCCTCGCAGCGTCCCACTCGCAAAGGCCAGAGGCAATCCTGAGACGCGGCTTGGTTGAGCCCTGGTATGTCGATGCAGACGCGCAACCCACCATCCTCGCCTGGATGGGGGGCCACAGCGGGTAAGAGGCGGCTACCTCTCATGACCCTTGACTCCTGTAGCTCCTGAATGGCCTTGCTGACGAACTCCTGAGGGTTTGGCCCTCCATGCCTTGCTCCTTCTTGATGGAAACGTGCTTCGAAGCACGCCTCCACGTGGTGCCCAAGCGCCTCCCTCGTGACCTTGGCGAGGTCAACGGCCCTCCAGGGGAGAGCCCCCGAGCCCTGCCTGAGGAGGGCACCGGGCGCACTTCCCTATGCGATGGAAGGAAGTTCCCCCTGAGCAGGCGCGGGCCCAGAGGGGCCTGGGCCGGGCTGGTCGATGTCTTCTTCTTCTTGGGGGCGGCCTCGGGAAGCCTCCTGCTTCCACGATCCGGGTCTTCCAGTGATGCAGCCTGAAAGGCTCTCTCCAGGGAGCAAACTGCGTCTCTCTCTTCGCAGGGCACCGTGATGACTCCGCCACTTCCTGGCATCTTGAGGACGTTGTAGCCGTGGTGGGTTACGGCCATGAACTTGGCCAGTGCTGGGTACCCGAGGATGGCGTTGTACGGCAGGCGAATGTGGGCGACGTCGAAGTCGATGAGCTCGGTGCGGTAGTTGTCACGTGCCCCGAAGGTGACAGGGAGGCGGACCTGCCCAATCAGGACCGTGGACCGTCGGTTACTCCGGAGAAAGGCTTGGTGGGCTGAAGCTGACTATAGGGTACTTGGAGATTGTTGAATGTTTCCACGGACAGGACGTTGAGCCCTGCCCCACCATCAATGAGGGTCTTGGTGACTAGCACGTTGCTGATGATTGGGGAACAAAGCATCGGGAGGACTCCGGCTGTGGCCGCGCACTTGAGCTGATCCGCTGAGCTGAATGTGATGGCGCACGCCGACCACCTGAGAGGGCGCGTGGCCTCGAGCTTGGGGAGGACTGCATTCACTTCGCGGGTGAACTGCTTGAAGATGCGCTGAGAGGCTGGGGCTTGAGCTCCACCTAGGATGCAGGCGATCGCGCGTGGTTCCTGGAAGCCCCCAGCCCCTTCGTCCTGATGACGGTCCTCATTTCTCCTTGGCTGCGGCGGTAGCGGAGGGAGGCCTGCGTTACCTTGCGGGCGATCCTCGCGAGGCTGATCCCTCCAGCCTCCCTCGCGAGGCGGGTCCTGCCAGCGATCCTCGTGAGGTTGGTCGCGCCACCCTTGACGTGGGCCGCGGTCTTCCCAGCATCCTGCGTTCCTTCCTCCTCCTCGTCCGTAGCCCCGGTCGTTGCGGTCGAGACGCCGGCCAGTCCGTCCTTCACGCATGGCCCTGAGCTCTTGGCTTTCATTGGTGTTGTGGGTGTGGAGGTCGTGGTACACGCAGTACCGACTGCCCTTGGAGGATTCGGGCTGATCTCTGCCCTGCTTGGTGTCTGGTTCTGCCGCGAGCACGGCAGCCCCCTTGCGCTTCACGTCCTTGGCCTTGGGCTTCTTCTCTTTAGGGTCTACGGCAGGCAATTCGAGGAGGGAGAGACGCCCTTCCTCAGCCCTGGCGCACTTGGTCGCCAGGTTGAACAGCTCCAAGGAAGTGCACATATCTTCATGCATTGCAAGCTCCTCCTTCATTTTGACGTCGCGCACGCTGTCAGAGAAGGCTGAGATGATGGCCTCCTCGGTCACCTTGGGAATCTTGAGGCACGCATTATTGAAGCGCTGGATGTACTTCTGCAGGGTTTTCCCCAGTTGTTGCTTGATGCGGCGCATGTCGCTCACGGCGGGTGGCCGGTCGCGAGTACCCTGTAAGTTGGCGATGAAGCGGGTGCACATCTCGTCCCAGGAGGAGATCGTGCCTCGGGCCAGGTTCAGAAGCCAGGTGCGGGCCCCGTCCTTGAGAGCCATGGGAAACCAGTTCGCCATGACCTTCTCGTCTCCGTTGGCAGCCTCGATGCCCAGCTCGTAGAGCTGAAGGAACTCTGCAGGGTCTGCCGTGCCGTCGTAGCGAGGAGGCAGGTCTGGCTTGAACTTGCCGGGCCACGCGACGGTGCATAGCTCGGTGGTGAAGGCGCGGCAGCCCACTATGGCCACAGGAGGCCTTGGAGGACGAAGGGCTCGGTCTTGCGGGTCCCCGTGCGCCGCAGCTGGGTGCAGCACGGGGTCTTGATGTGCTGGAGCAGGAGCGTGGTCGGGACGAGCCGGAGCAGGGAGCGCTCGGGCAGCTTCTCGAGGGCGTGGGACCTCTTGGCAGCTCTGCTCCTGCCGCGCTGGTTCTTGACGGGGCGGGTTTCGCCCAGGGGCCGCGCGCCTTGGAGCAGGGCGCCTTCTTGAGGGGGAGGCGGCTAAGGCACCCCAGGAGCTTCATTGCCCACGCATGGCGGGGCGCGGTGCAGCGAGAAAGATGGCGCGGGGGAGCCCCCAACGGCGCGGACGAGTTCGGCGACTCGGCCGAGCCACTCTTCGTAGACGTCGTCGACTGGGCGGTAGCACAGGAGCTCGTTTGCCGCGATGAGCACAGCTCGGGCCTCCATGGCCGCGCGGGGCGCACTGGATGAAGAACCAGCGGGGGTGAGCGAGGGCGTAGCGGTGCGGCCGTCTCGCCTCAAGGACGGGTGCTGGGATGATGCTTGCTGCTCGTTCCCCGCCGGGCCAGTGGCGGCGTTGCGGCAGGCGACGGGGAACGACGAGGGCACCCACCGATGGGAGCCGTCTGGGCGACGCGGGAAGCGAGGGCGGCTCGGCGCTCGGCACGAACCCGGCGTGCGTCAGACATGGTCGTGACGGTCGGAGAAGAACAGGGCGATGGAAGATGAATTCCGGAGCACCCCTACCTGGCGCGCCAAATGTCGGATTTAGAGTTCCGGCAGACCCTTGAGGTTCGAACACTGGGTGCGCGCGGAGGTTTCGCCTTCTACCTACCTGTTCCTCGCCGAATCGCTAGGATCTAAACTACAAGAAGAACAACACAAGAGACACAGGGTTTATACTGGTTCAGGCCACCATTGTGGTGTAATACCCTACTCCAGTGTGTGGCATGGTGGATTGCCTCTTGGGCTGATGATTAACAATACACGGAAGAACAACCTCGTGAGGGTCTGTTCTTGTGGTGGTGTTGTCCCTTTTGAGGGGTTGATTCTAGATGCCTATCTTATCTTCAGCTTCCTATCCAGATCTCTCTCTTTGGCCGGCCGGATCGATCTCTCTCTCTACCCTGTGGGTGGCTAGTCCTATTTATAGGCGAAGGCCCTGGGCCTCTTCCCAAATATTGAGCGGGAAGGGCGCCGACAATTGGCCAATTTGAAGGGGAACATCTAGTACACTTATCCTGACTAAAGTTGGTCCTCGCCTGTCAAAGGCTCTGGTGGTGACGCCAACTTGGGCTCCACGGTGACCTCCATCCTTCCGTTGGACTGGTCTTGGTCTTGTTGCACCGAAATGGATGCCTTTGCTTGATGCTCTCACCTGCGCTTGCTCCCCTTGCACCAAAGAGGAAAGAAGGACACTGCGCGGCTGGCGCCCGTCCGGCGCCCTTGGTCGTCATGGCTTGCGTCATGGGCACCTCGCGAGGTACCCCGCCTTGAACTCTCCGCCTCCTCGTGAGCCAGCCTGACGAGGCCGTGCCTGAGGAAGCTCCTTGTCGTCCGCCCCGCGAGGCTTGGCCCCTCGCGAGGGTCTTGAGGTTGTGCTGATGAAGATGGGCCGTGCTGGGCCCCCTTTGAGCCCCGCAGGCAGGCAAGTCTGGGGACCCCCGTTCCCAGAACGCCGACAATTTTTGAGGAAGATAATTGAAATTTTACCTTGCAGTTCGGATCTCAATCCTTCTCAGCAGAGCTCATCTTCAGGGGACCTTCGTCCGGAGATGATGGAGAGTAGAATGCCACCCCCAGCTGTACCGTCTTGCGAGGCGGGTGACCCCGATGTGTCGTCTCGGAGGGTTTCTCCAAATCCGGACCTCAAAAAAGGTCTTCGGACGAGTCTGGCACCGTCCGGTGCATGGTCAGAGGAGCTAAAGGATCTGCTCGGGCGAGCCTCTATCTCAGAAGAACACCGTGTGTTGATGAACACGGTGATTAGAAGGATTTCATCCGTGGAAAGCGGATTGTACGAGGCTGCCAGGAGTTTACTAACAGGTTTTGAGGTACGCGAAATGATGTACCTTTTGACAGATCTGCATATATAAAATGCACCCTGTATAGATAGTAGCCCCTGAGACTCTGTGTGTTGTCAAAAATGACGGCGCACAGAGGATCATAATCCCAGGTATAATATGTCGTCTTTCCTATGTAGGTGGCGAGGTGTTCGGTGGCTAGCCGGACTAATGAATTGGTCGAGCTAAAGTGGCAACTTGACGTGGCAAATGCCGACATCGCGCTTGTAAATGAGCGGCTGGACGAGGCACAAGGTATGTAATGTCTCCGAAGACATATGGTAAAAGGAGCTTGATGCTCGTACCTTATAACATGTGTGCTTAATGCAGATGGTGCCGCTGCCGTGGAGAACCTTCGGGCAGAACTTGCCTGAGCCAAGGAGCAAGCCAGGAAAAGCGATGTGGCTGCCTTAAAGGCGGCTGAAGAGCTAAAAGCCGAACAGGCTGCTCACTGCCAGAGCAAGAAAGAAATGGCCGAGATGGCTATAAAATTGAAGAATGCTGCCGACCATTGCAAGCTTCTTGAAAAAGAAGATAGGGTGGCACAGAAGGATCTAGAAAAGGTCACTGCCGAGGCCAAGGACACTCGCTCTGCAATGAGAGCTATGAAGGAGGAGCTACGTCAGGCCGGAGATATCACGGCTGGAAAGCCCTATATGTTGCAGATGAAGTTCGGGGATCCTAAGTATGCTCCGTTGGACCAGAAGTGGAGTGCGGCGAACACTTATCTGGATTTGGCGCTGAGTGCTGCGGACGCGACCGAACACTTCCGGGGTCGAAATGACCACGAATTGGAAGAACTTTTTTGGTCGCAGTTCCACAATCCAGAGCGCCCACTTTCGGTATCCGATCGTTTGGCCGCATGGGCGGAGCTGAACAGGTTATCCAGAATCGCCATGAAGCATGTCGTGAGTCATCTGTGCCCGAAAGGGCCCGAGCCGAAGAGTTATTTTAGCTTGGTGCAGCAGTTCCTTGGTGCGGTGCCGCATATTGATGCAATGAAGAAGTCAGCGTGCATAGAGGGTGCACAGATGGCTCTTGCCCGTGTCAAGACATACTGGGCGGAGATGAAGGCAAGTGTTGTTGCATCCCAGGATTCGGACGAAAGTCGAGTACCTGCCGAGCACTATTTTGAGGAAGTTCTGCAGGGCGCTCGTTTAATAGAGACGCAGTGCTCGAAGGATGTTATGTTCGAATAACATGTACTATTGTAAAACAATGTTTTAATGGAATATAAAAGCTTTTTATACTTGTGCTTTCAAGAATTAGAATGCCTCCTGTGCGGCCGTTAATGTATATGTGTATATAACCTGAAAGATGACAGTCGTTGGCTTCCGCCCCCACGCATATAATGCGGGGGTATTTGCAAAAGGCGCATTTTCACACTTGATCCAACATCTTGGTCCTATAAAGGAGGTGATAGCGCAGCGAACTAGGCAACCGGACTATAATGCTTTATCATTTTTGACTTAGCCATAGGAGGTTGACAGTGGGGCTACTGAATAGCCCCTAGGGGCACCGCGTTCGCCCGAATTCGGGGCGCGTGTGTGCCTGACCGAGAAACGGCCCTTCGTTAATGTGGAGGAATCCTAAAGATTCCGGCAAGTCATCGAGTGGTTGACCAGTCTCTCGCTATATCATGACAGTCAGTTTTCGGCTTTCTCTACTGAGGTGCTCGCCTGGCCGAACTGAGGCACAGTCATAGTAGTTCTCCTGGTGCTGCCTTAGCCGATAGAGCAGAACGTAAGGCAGCAAAACACAGGAGCCGGGCAAACCCAACATTTGACCAAAGACATGATTCGGAGCTGATGCATATAAGGCCAAACTCGCGATGCCGAACACTCCCTAAGGTGTTCGGTCTTTATGAAAACGGGCTGAACAAAAGCCCTTGGTAAGAAGCCCCTGGTGTCCAGGTACGCGCAAAATTCTGGCGTGGCCACATGCCAAGATGCCAGCCTCCTCCTCGGTTATAGCAAAAAACCGGGGGATGTTATCAACAAGAGACAGTAAAAAAGGTTTACGCAGGGTCTTAATCTGAAAAGAATCCTTGAAACGGGTCCCTACTGCACGTCTGCGTCTGTGTCTCCGTTGTACCGTATCCTAGACGGGTGTAGCACGGTGTTCGTCTGTAAAAGAGAGGAACTTAGTTGAAAACAATCGTGTGAGAAATCTATGTTAAAATAAACAAAGTATAATACAGAAAATGGGTAGAATTGAGCTTTATTCTCTCTTGGTGTAAACGCGCGGAGCCCCTTGTATAGAGCTATGCGGCTATTAAGCCTTTGTGTGTGCACGCCGGACTCGTCGAGCCATGTCCGGGGTCTTGAACGACCTGTTTAGCGGCTCTAACTAGTAAAGCTGGTTTAGTGTGCGGCTGTCAAGGCAACCGCACCATCGTCCGCGCTCGAGGAACGCTCGATATTTCCCTTTAATGAGATGATGCCTCATGGACCGGGCATTTTGAGTGTGAGGGCTGCATAATGCGGTATTGCGTTAAAGCAGGTGAAATCTTCGCGTCCCAGTAGTGCTTGATAGCTACTTTTGAATGGGGTGATGTGGAAGGTTAGCTTTTCGCTTCGGAAGTTGTCGGGGGAGCCGAACATAACTTCTAACAAGAGGGAACCCATACAATGGGTATCTGGGCCTGACGTGACTCCTTGAAAGGAAGTGTTGCCGTGGCGAATTATTGCTGGGTTTATCCCCATTTTGCGGATTGTGTCCTGATATAGCAGGTTTAGATCATTGCCGCCGTCCATTAGGACTTGTGTAAAGTGGAGTCTGTTAATTATCGGATCTAAGACCAAAGCAATCCAGCCTGCGTTTCGGATACCTCTAGAGTAATCCTGATGATCGAAGGTGATTGGTTGTAACAACTAGTGGCGGGACTCCTCTGGGACAGGCCCTATGGCGCATATCTCCATAGGCGCCACTATGTTTTTCCCTTTTGTCACATGAAGTGAATTTACTGTTTTGACTTCTTGTGGGAACTTATTTTGTTCTCCGGTGCTCTGCTTGTGGGGTTCGTTTTCGTCCTCACTTGGTATGTCGAGCCCCTTGTGTTCGGCGTTGAGTTTGCTGGATTGCTTGAAGACCCAACAATCTCTGTGGGTGTGGTTTGCAGGCCTCCCGGGAGTACTGTGGATTTGGCATATTTTGTCCAAGATTTTGTTGAGGTTAGATAGCTCGTCCCTATTATCTTTGGGGGCGGCTTTTTCTGATTCTGCCGAGAGCTTTTGAATCCGGCGTTGACTGCCATGCTCTTCGGGCTGTTATCCTTGATCTGGCGCTGTTCCTTGCTACGGCGCGGTTTCCCATTTCCATCTCTGACTTTGGATGTACTTGGGTCGCTGGTGCCACTTCTTGCCAACCAGCTATCCTCTCCTGCGCAAAAGCGGGTCATGAGGCTTGTCAATGCGGCCATTGTTCTTGGCTTTTCTTGGCCGAGGTGTCTGGTGAGCCATTCATCTCGAACGCTATGTTTGAAAGCTGCTAGGGCTTCGGCGTCCAGACAGTCGACTATCTGATTCTTTTTAGTAAGAAATCTGTTCTAGAGTTTCAGGGCCGACTCTCCGGGTTGTTGAGTTATATGACTTAGATCGTCTGCATCCGGAGGTCGGACATAGGTCCCTTGAAAATTTGCCCGAAAAGCATCCTCGAGCTCTTCCCAACTTCCTATGGTGTTTTTGGGAAGGCTTTTAAGCCAATGCCGGGCTGGCCCTTTGAGCTTGAGGGGTAAGTATTTTATAGCGTGGAGGTCATCTCCTCTAGCCATATGTATGTGGAGGATATAATCCTCAATCCAGACTCCAGGGTCTGTTGTTCTGTCGTATGCCTCTATGTTTACGGGCTTGAATCCCGCTGGAAATTCATGGTCCAGCACCTCATCGGTGAAACATAGGGGATGTGCGGCGCCCTTGTATTTGGGTGTGCCGCGATGTTCGGATATTTGTTGCGTTGCATTGCTTACTAGAGCTTGCTTTCTTGGACCATAGATAGATCTGGTTGGGCCGTCTTTTTGATGTGAATCCTTGTGCGGATCACATGCTGGATTGAGCGTGGCATCCTTTGCCGCTCTATGTCGGTCATGGGGTCATCTATCCGACCTGATGGCTTCCTTGTTTTTTGACTATGGGGGCTCTAAGGCCTCCTCATCAAATTCCGGTAGTAATTTTCACTTCGGATAGCTCTTTGTGTGGTGGCTGTCACCGTACTTGTGTGCGGTGTTGAGTACTTTGCCCCATCTGATTCTGAGTGCATCTATCGCTGTTTTGAGCTTCCACTTCTGCTTTTTTAGGCTATACACAGTGGGCGATGAGCCTTTGGTGGAGGTTCTTCTTCTCCTGCAACTTGTCCGGTGTGAGGTCGTCCGGACTATTATTTTCGCCTGGGTCGGGTTGTTCGGTTTGTTTATCCAAGTTGCCCTGTTCGGACGGTTGCTCGACGACATGTTCGTCGTCCACCGGTTCGCCCTGCTCTATGGATGGGTCTCTGTCGAGGTGGGGTTTGTCTCGGCGCTTACGTCGCCGCTTTGATTGATTTTCGAGGGAACGATCCCTCGTTGCGCCCTTTTGATCCTCGCCGTCATTTCGTTTAGGTGTGTCCACCATGCATACATCGTGGGATGAGGTGGTTGTCCAGTGCCCTATAGGCGCTGGTTCTTGTTCGTCTCCTTCATCGGCGTCCATACTGTCGATGTCTTCTGAGTCGAAGTCAAGCATGTCGGTTAAATCATCGACAGTGGCTACAAAGTGGGTGGTGGGTGGGTTTCAAATTTCTTCGTCGTCCGCATCCCAACCTTGCCGACCATAGTCCGGCTAGGGCTCTCCTGACAAAGCGAGAGACTTTAGTGAATTCAGGATGTCGCCAAAGGGTGAGTGTTGAAAGGTGTCCGCAGGGGTGAACTCCATGATCGGATCCCAATTGGGTCCGATCGGAGGGGGTGCGGAAGGTTCGGAGTCCGGAACGGAGTCCGACACCTTGGAGTCACGGGCTTCGCGAAGGACAAGACTGGTGTTTGGCTCGATCGCCGTAGAGATTGTAGCCCCCGAGGCGGCGTCCAACCACCCGTCCTCGATCGGCACAGTCGGCTCCGAGCTAAGGGTCGGAGCGGACACCTGAGCGGTGCTCTGGGCACTGTCCGGCGGCGGAGCTAGATCATGCCCATCGTGACAGTGCGGCGCGCTCGGCTGTGGCTCGAATCCGTCGAAGATCAAGTCTCCGCGGATGTCAGCTGTGTAGTTTAAACTTCCAAATCTGACCTGATGGCCAGGGGCATAGCTTTTGATATGCTCCACATGGCCAAGTGAATTGGCCCGCAGTGCAAAGCCGCCGAATACGAAGATCTGTCCGGGGAGAAAAGTCTCACCCTGGACCGCGTCGTTGTTGATGATCGAAGAAGCCATCGGGCCTAAAGGTGACGACACAGAGGAACTCTCAATGAAAGCACCAATGTCGGTGTCAAAACCGGCAGATCTTGGTTAGGGGGTCCCGAACTGTGCGTCTAGGCGGATGGTAATAGGAGACAAGGGACACGATGTTTTTACCCAGGTTCGGGCCCTCTCGATGAAGGTAAAACCCTACTCCTGCTTGATTAATATTGATGATATGGGTAGTACAAGAGTAGATCTACCACGAGATCAGAGAGGCTAAACCCTAGAAGCTAGCCTATGGTATGATTGTTGTTCGTCCTACGGACTAAAAACCCTCCGGTTTATATAGACACCGGAGAGGGCTAGGGTTACATAGAGTTGGTTACAATGGGAGGAGATCTTCATATCGTATTGCCAAGCTTGCCTTCCACGCCAAGGAAAGTCCCATCCGGACACGGGACAAAGTCTTCAATCTTGTATCTTCATAGTCCGGGAGTCCGGCCAAAGGTCATAGTACGGCCATCCGGACACCCCCTAATCCAGGACTCCCTCAATGACCATGGCGATCGGTTCATCAGGGACCGGATTGCCAGTACCGGTGCGGACCAGTAGCAGGCCAGTCGCAGAGAGAACCCGTGGCGCGGCCCGCGAACATCCACATCACCCTGGCGGTCCAGGCCTGGCGAGTGGCGTCGTTCGCGCCCCAGGCGATGAGACACCTGTCGCAGGCTCCAGAGACGGAGTCGGGCCCCCCGCAGGCAGCGCGGGGCCCTCCAGGGGCGCTGCCATCCCACCAGATGGCGACACGGTGGCCTCCAAGATGCCAACACCAGCGCCCACGGTGCGCTCGTCTCAGGGTGTGCATGACGAGCAGCGCCGCCCTGCTGGTGACCCTGGGCGCCGTCCTGGGAAGAGTCTCATGCACCCTTCACATGATGAGGAAGGCCAGCATGCGCGCCGAGGTGCTGACGGAGATGGTGAACGGCTGCGTGGCCGTGACGCGGCTCCTTCTAACGCGGTTAGAGGTCGAGGCGCATCGCGGTCCATGATATGTCTCCAACGTATCTATAATTTATGAAGCATTCATGCTATTTTATTATCTGTTTTGAATGATTATGGGCTTTATTATACACTTTTATATTACTTTTGGGACTAACCTATTAACTGGAGGCCCAGCCCATATTGCTGTTTTATTGCCTGTTTCGATATTTCGAAGAAAAGTAGTATCAAATGGAGTCCAAACGGAATGAAACCTTCGACAGCGTGATTTTTGGAACTAACATGACCCAGGAAACTTGGAGTGCAAGCCAGGGGAGCATCAAGGAATCCACGAGATAGGGGGGTGTGCCCACCCCCCTGGGTGCGCCCTACCCTCTTGTGGGCCCGTCGAGGCTCCCCCGACCGACTTATTTCACCTATATAATCCATATACCCTAAAAACATCAAAGACAGAAGATAGACCGGGAGTTCTGCCGCCGCAAGCCTCAATAGCCACCAAAAACCTCTCGGGAGCCCGTTTCGGCACCCTGCCGGAGGGGGAATCCCTCACCGGTGGCCATCTTCATCATCCCGATGCTCTCCATGACGAGGAGGGAGTAGTTCACCCTCGGGGCTGAGGGTATGTACCAGTAGCTATGTGTTTGATCTCTCTCTCTCTCTCTCTCATGTTCTCTCTATGGCACGATCTTGATGTATCGCGAGCTTTGCTATTATAGTTGGATCTTATGATATTTCTCCCCCTCTACTCTCTTGTAATGAATTGAGTTTTCCCCTTGAAGTTGTTTTATCGGATTGAGTCTTTAAGGATTTGAGAACACTTGATGTATGTCTTGCCGTGCTTATCTGTGGTGACAATGGGATATCACGTGATCCACTTGATGTATGTTTTGGTGATCAACTTGCGGGTTCCGCCCATGAACCTATGCATAGGGGTTGGCACACGTTTTTGTCTTGACTCTTCGGTAGAAACTTTGGGGCACTCTTTGAAGTACTTTGTGTTGGTTGAATAGATGAATCTGAGATTGCGTGATGCATATCGTATAACCATGCCCATGGATACTTGAGGTGACAATGGAGTATCTAGGTGACATTAGGGTTTTGGTTGATTTGTGTCTTAAGGTGTTATTCTATTATGAACTCTATGATAAATTTAACGGAAAGAATAGCTTCAGGTTATTTTACTACGGACTCTTGAATAGATAGAACAGAAAGGATAACTTTGAGGTGGTTTCGTACCTTACCATAATCTCTTCGTTTGTTCTCCGCTATTAGTGGCTTTGGAGTGACTCTTTGTTGCATGTTAAGGGATAGTTATATGATCCAATTATGTTATTATTGTTGAGAGAACTTTCACTAGTGAAAGTATGAACCCTATGCCTTGTTTCCTACCATTGCAATACCGTTTACGCTCACTTTTATCATTAGTTACCTTGCTGTTTTTATATTTTGAGATTACAAAAACCTATATCTACTATCCATATTGCACTTGTATCACCATCTCTTCGCCGAACTAGTGCACCTATACAATTTGCCATTGTATTGGGTGTGTTGGGGACACAAGAGACTCCTTGTTATTTGGTTGCGGGGTTGTTTGAGAGAGACCATCTCCATCCTACGCCTCCCACGGATTGATAAACCTTAGGTCATCCACTTGAGGGAAATTTGCTACTATCCTACAAACCTCTGCACTTGGAGGCCCAACAACGTCTACAAGAAGAAGGTTGTGTAGTAGACATCAAGCTCTTTTCTGGCGCCATTGCCGGGGAGGTGTGTGCTTGAAGGTATATCTTTAGATCTTGCAATCTAATCTTTTTGTTTCTTGTTTTATCACTAGTTCAGTTTATAAAAGAAAACTACAAAAAAAATGGAGTTGAGTTTGTCTCATACGCTTCGTCTTTTAAATATCTTTCGTGAGTTTGATGAAAAGGAAAATTGTGCTCAAGTGCTAAAAAAAGAAATCTATAGAATGTTTGATACTAAATCTTTGAATGATGAGCATGATTGCAATTTGTTAGTATGAACTCTTTGAATATCCATAGTACTAATGATAATTGCACTAGTTATGATGAAAATATCTCTTATAAGCATGTTGATTTTTGTGGAGTAGATTGGATTTGCAAGTACACACCAAATAGGGAAGATAGTTATTGCAAGAGGCATAAGTATTTAGAAACTAAATTGTTGCAAGAAAGACTTGATGATTGTGCTGAAAGATTTAATATTTTTCGCGCTTTTGTGAACTTTGCAATGAACGTGGTCATTTAAATCTCCAATGCAAATTGTTTCATGACCAAATCATGCCCAAAAATTGTGATAGCTTGATTACCCTTGGGCATCATAAAGAGCTTAGTCTTCTTTTGGCGTATGAAGAAATGAAACGTATAACTGAGGATATTCCAAAATTTAATCTTGATAGATTTCTTGATTTTGATCTAGAGAAGATTTATATGTATTGTGCGGTGAATTGCATTGAAAATCCTTATATTGCCAATTACATAAAGAAAAGAAAGCAAATAGAAGATGATGAGAATACTAATGGAAGGGAAGAGACTTCCCAATATCCTCCTATTATTTCTTATGATGAATCAGGTAACGAGGAGGAGCTTTCTATTCAACCAATCTCGTCAATAAGGAGCTCAAAGAGGAAGGTTGAGCCCACACATAATGTGAAGAAGAAAAATAAAACAAGGAACAACAAAGGTAGAAAGGTATCCCTCCCAAATGATGTTGCTCCTACTACTCATTGTGATGATGATAATTGCTATACTATTGGTGCTATCTGTTGGGGAACGTTGCAGAAAATTAAAAAAAATTCCTACGGTTTCACCAAGATCCATCTATGAGTTCATCTAAGCAACGAGTCAAGGGAGTGAGTTTGCATCTACATACCACTTGTAGATCGCGTGCGGAAGCGTTCAAGGGAACGGTGATGATGGAGTCGTACTCGACGTGATTCAGATCACCGATGACCAAGTGCCGAACGGACAGCACCTCCGCGTTCAACACACGTACAGAACGGACGACGTCTCCTCCATATTGATCCAGCAAGGAGGAAGGAGAGGTTGAGGAAGACAGCTCCAACGGCAGCACGATGGCGTGGTGTTGGTGGAGAAGCAGCACTCCGGCAGGGCTTCGCAGAGCTCGTGCCGGAGGAGGAGAGGTGTTGGGGAGGGGAGGGGCTGCGCCTTGGGTTGTGTGTTGCAGCCCTCCCCTCACCCCTCTATTTATAGGGGAAGGGGCAAGGGGGGCCGGCCCCTCTAGATGGGATCTAGAGGGGGGCGGCGGCCAGGGAGGGGGGACTTGCCCCCCAAGCAAAGGGGGCGCCCCCTCTAGGGTTCCCCCCCCCCAACCCTAGGCACATGGGCCCAAAGGGGGGGGCGCCCAGCCCTCCAGGGGCTGGTGCCCTGCCCCACACGGCCCATGTGGCCCACCAAGAGGGGTGGCCCCTCCCGGTGGACCCCCGAAACCCTTCCAGTGGCCCCGGTACAATACCGATATGTCACCGAAACTTTCTGGTGTCCGCAAGACAACTTCCCATATATAAATTTTTACCTCCGGACCCTTCCGGAACTCCTCATGACGTCCGGGATCTCATCCGGGACTCCGAACAACATTCGGTAATCACATACAAGTCTTCCTAATAACCCTAGCGTCACCGAACCTTAAGTGTGTAGACCCTACGGGTTCGGGAGACACGCAGACATGACCGAGACGGCTCTTCGGTCAATAACCAACAGCGGGATCTGGATACCCATGTTGGCTCCCACATGCTTCTCGATGATGTCATTGGATGAACCACGATGTCGAGGATTCAAGCAACCCCGTATACTATTCCCTTTGTCAATCGGTACGTTACAAGCCCGAGACTCGATCGTCGGTATCCCAATACCTCGTTCAGTCTCGTTACCGGCAAGTCACTTTACTCATACCGTAATGCATGATCCCGTGACCAAACACTTGGTCACTTTGAGCTCATTATGATGATGCATTACCGAGTGGGCCCAGAGATACCTCTCCGTCATACAGAGTGACAAATCCCAGTCCCGATCCGTGTCAACCCAACAGACACTTTCGGAGATACCTATAGTGCACCTTTATAGTCACCCAGTTACGTTGTGATGTTTGGTACACCCAAAGCACTCCTATGGTATCCGGGAGTTACACGATCTCATGGTCTAAGGAAGAGATACTTGACATTGGAAAAGCTCTAGCAAAACGAACTACACGATCTTGTGCTATGCTTAGGATTGGGTCTTGTCCATCACGTCATTCTCCTAATGACGTGATCCTGTTTTCAATGACATCTAATGTCCATAGTCAGGAAACCATGACTATCTGTTGACCAACGAGCTAGTCAACTAGAGGCTTACTAGGGACGTATTGTGGTCTATGTATTCACACATGTATTACGATTTCTGGATAATACAATTATAGCACGAATAAAAGACAATTATCATGAACGAGGAAATATAATAATAATGCTTTTATTATTGCCTCTAGGGCATATTTCCAATAGTCTCCCACTTGCACTAGAGTCAATAATCTAGTTACATTGTGATGAATCGAACACCCATAGAGTTCTGGTGTTGATCATGTTTTGCTCGCGAGAGAGGTTTAGTCAACGGATCTGCTACATTCAGATCCGTATGTACTTTGCAAATATCTATGTCTCCATCTTGAACATTTTCACGAATGGAGTTGAAACGACGCTTGATGTGCCTGGTCTTCTTGTGAAACCTGGGCTCCTTGGCAAGGGCAATAGCTCCAGTGTTGTCACAGAAGAGTTTGATTGGCCCCGACGCATTGGGTATGACTCCTAGGTCGGTGATGAACTCCTTCACCCAAATAGATTCATGCACTGCCTCCGAGGCTGCCATGTACTCCGCTTCACATGTAGATCCCGCCACGACGCTCTGCTTGCAGCTGCACCAGCTTATTGCTCCACCATTCAACATATACACGTATCCAGTTTGTGACTTAGAGTCATCCAGATCTGTGTCGAAGCTAGCATCGACGTAACCCTTTACGGCGAGCTCTTCGTCACCTCCATAAACGAGAAACATGTCCTTTGTCCTTTTCAGGTACTTTAGGATATTCTTGACCGCTGTCCAGTGTTCCTTGCCGCGATTACTTTGGTACCTTCCTACCAAACTCACGGCAAGGTTTACATCAGGTCTGGTACACAGCATGGCATACATAATAGATCCTATGGCTGAATCATAGGGGATGACACTCATCTCTTCTTTATCTTTTGCCGTGGTCGGGCATTGAGCCGAGCTCAATCTCACACCTTGCAATACAGGCAAGAACCCCTTCTTGGACTGATCCATTTTGAACTTCTTCAAAATCTTATCAAGGTATGTGCTTTGTGAAAGACCTATGAGGCGTCTCGATCTATCTCTATAGATCTTGATGCCTAATATATAAGCAGCTTCTCCAAGGTCTTTCATTGAAAAACACTTATTCAAGTAGGCCTTAATGCTGTCCAAAAGTTCTATATCATTTCCATCAAAAGTATGTCATCTACATATAATATGAGAAATGCTACAGAGCTCCCACTCACTTTCTTGTAAACGTAGGCTTCTCCATAAGTCTGCATAAACCCAAACGCTTTGATCATCTCATCAAAGCAAATGTTCCAACTCCGAGATGCTTGCACCAGCCCATAAATGGATCACTGGAGCTTGCATACCTTGTTAGCATTCTCAGGATCGACAAAACCTTCCGGCTGCATCATATACAGTTCTTCCTTAAGATGTCCGTTAAGGAATGCCGTTTTGACGTCCATTTGCCATATCTCATAATCATAGTATGCGGCAATTGCTAACATGATTCGGACGGACTTCAGCTTCGCTACGGGAGAGAATGTCTCGTCGTAGTCAATCCCTTGAACTTGTCGATAACCCTTAGCGACAAGTCGAGCTTTATAGACGGTAATATTACCATCGGTGTCTGTCTTCTTCTTAAAGATCCATTTGTTTTATATCGCTCGCCGTTCATCGGGCAAGTCTGTCAAAGTCCATACTTTGTTTTCATACATGGATTCTACCTCGGATTTCATGGCTTCAAGCCATTTGTTGGAATCTGGGCCCGCCATTGCTTCTTCATAGTTCGAAGGTTCACCGTTGTCCAACAACATGATTTCTAGGACAGGGTTGCCGTACCACTCTGGTGCGGAATGTGTCCTTGTGGACCTACGAAGTTCAGTAGCAACTTGATCCAAAGTACCTTGATCATCATCATTATTTTTCTCTTTAGTTGGTGTAGGCATCACAGGAACATTTTCCTGAGCTGCACTACTATCCCGTTCAAGAGGCAGTACTTCATCGAGTTCTACTTTCCTCCCACTTACTTCTGTCGAGAGAAACTCCTTTTCCAGAAAGGATCCGTTCTTGGCAACAAAGATCTTGCCCTTGGATCTTAAGTAGAAGGTATACCCAATGGTTTCTTTAGGGTATCCTATGAAGACGCATTTTTCCGACTTCGGTTCGAGCTTTTCAGGTTGAAGTTTCTTGACATAAGCATCGCATCCCCCAACTTTTAGAAACGACAGCTTAGGTTTCTTCCCAAACCATAATTCATACGGTGTCGTCTCAACGGATTTAGATGGTGCCCTATTTAAAGTGAATGTAGCTGTCTCTAGAGCGTATCCCCAAAATGATAGCGGTAATTCGGTAAGAGACATCATAGATCGCACCATATCCAATAGAGTGCGATTACGACGTTCGGACACACCGTTACGCTGCGGTGTTCCAGGCGGCGTGAGTTGCGAAACGATTCCACATTTTCTTAAGTGTGTACCAAATTCGTGACTTAAATATTCTCCTCCACGATCTGATTGTAAGAACTTTATCTTTCAGTCACGTTGATTCTCTACTTCATTCTGAAATTCCTTGAACTTTTCAAAGGTCTCAGACTTGTGTTTCATCAAGTAGACATACCCATATCTACTCAAGTCATCAGTGAGAGTGAGAACATAACGATATCCTCCGCGAGCCTCAACACTCATTGGACCACACACATCGGTATGTATGATTTCCAACAAGTTGGTTGCTCGCTCCATTGTTCCGGAGAACGGGGTCTTGGCCATTTTTCCCATGAGGCATGGTTCGCATGTGTCAAATGATTCATAATCGAGAGACTCTAAAAGTCCATCAGCATGGAGCTTCTTCATGCACTTGACACCAATGTGACCAAGGCGGCAATGCCACAAGTATGTGGGACTATCGTTATCAACTTTACATCTTTTGGTATTCACGCTATGAATATGTGTAACATTACGTTCGAGATTCATTAAGAATAAACCATTGACCATTGGGGCATGACCATAAAACATATCTCTCATATAAATAGAACAACCATTATTCTCGGATTTAAATGAGTAGCCATCTCGTATTAAACAAGATCCAGATACAATGTTCATGCTGAAACTTGGTACTAAATAACAATTATTGAGGTTTAAAACTAATCCCATAGGTAAATGTAGAGGTAGCGTGCCGACGGCGATCACATCGACCTTGGAACCATTCCCGACGCGCATCGTCACCTCGTCCTTTGCCAGTCTCCGCTTATTCCGCAGCTCCTGCTGTGAGTTACAAATGTGAGCAACGACACCAGTATCAAATACCCAGGAGTTACTACGAGTACTGGTAAGGTACACATCAATTACATGTATATCAAATATACCTTTAGTGTTGCCGGCCTTCTTGTCTGCTAAGTATTTGGGGTGGTTCCGCTTCCAGTGACCCTTCCCTTTGCAATAAAAGCACTCAGTTTCAGGCTTGGGTCCATTCTTTGACTTCTTCCCGGCAACTGGCTTACCGGGTGCGGCAACATCTTTGCCGTCCTTCTTGAAGTTCTTCTTACCCTTGCCCTTTTTGAACTTAGTGGTCTTATTGACCATCAACACTTGATGTTCTTTCTTGATTTCAACCTCTGCTGACTTCAGCATTGAAAATACTTCAGGAATGGTCTTCACCATCCCCTGCATATTGTAGTTCATCACAAAACTCTTGTAGCTTGGTGGGAGCGACTGAAGGATTCTGTCAATGACCGCCTCATCCGGGAGGTTAATGTCCAGCTGGGACAGGCGGTTGTGCAACCCAGACATTTTGAGTATATGCTCACTGACAGAACTATTTTCCTCCATCTTACAACTATAGAACTTGTCGGAGACTTCAAATCTCTCGACCCGGGCATGAGCTTGGAAAACTAGTTTCAGCTCCTCGAACATCTCATATGCTCCGTGTTGCTCAAAACGCTTTTGGAGCCCCGGTTCTAAGCTGTAAAGCATGCCGCACTGAACGAGAGAGTAATCATCAGCACGAGACTGCCAAGCATTCATAATGTCTTGGTTCTTTGGGACGGGAGCGTCACCTAGCGGTCCTTCTAGGACATATTGTTTCCTGGCAGCTATGAGGATGATCCTCCGGTTCCGGACCCAGTCCGTATAGTTGCTGCCATCATCTTTCAGCTTGGTTTTCTCTAGGAACGTGTTGAAGTTCATGTTGACATGAGCGGCGGCCATTTGATCTACAAGACATATTTGCAAAGGTTTTAGACTAAGTTCATGATAATTAAGTTCATCTTATCAAATTATTATAATGAACTCCCACTCAGATTAGACATCCCTCTAGTCATCTAAGTGTTACACGATCCGAGTCGACTAGGCCGTGTCCAATCATCACGTGAGACGGACTAGTCATCATCGGTGAACATCTCCATGTTGATCGTATCTTCCATACGACTCGTGTTCGACCTTTCGGTCTCTGTGTTCCGAGGCCATGTCTGTACATGCTAGACTCGTCAAGTTAACCCTAAGTGTTTTGCATGTGTAAATCTGTCTTACACCCGTTGTATGTGAACGTAAGGATCTATCACACCCGATCATCACGTGGTGCTTCGGAACGACGAACTTTAGCAACGGTGCACAGTTAGGGGAGAACACTTCTTGAAATTGTTGTTCATCTTATTTACAACCGTCATTCTAAGTAAACAAGATGCATAAAATCATAATAAACATCACATGCAATTATATAGTAGTGACATGATATGGACAATATCATATAGCTCCTTCGATCTCCATCTTCGGGGCTCCATGATCATCTTCGTCACCGGCATGACACCATGATCTCCATCATCATGATCTCCATCATTGTGTCTTCATGAAGTTGTCACGCCAACGACTACTTCTACTTCTACGGCTAACGCGTTTAGAATTAAAGTAAAGTAATTTACATGGCGTTCTTCAATGACACGCAGGTCATACAAAAAATAAAGACAACTCCTATGGCTCCTGCCGGTTGTCATACTCATCGACATGCAAGTCGTGATTCCTATTACAAGAACATGATCTCATACATCACAATATATCATTCATCATTCATCACAACTTCTGGCCATATCACATCACATGACAATTGCTGCAAAACAAGTTAGACGTCCTCTAACTGTTGTTGCATCTTTTACGTGGCTGCAACTGGGTTCTAGCAAGAACGTTTTCTTACCTACAAATAACCACAATGTGATTTTTGTCAACTTCTATTTACCCTTCATAAGGACCCTTTTCATCGAATCCGCTCCAACTAAAGTGGGAGAGACAGACACCCGCCAGCCACCTTATGCAACTAGTGCATGTCAGTCGGTGGAACCGGTCTCACGTAAGCGTACGTGTAAGGTTGGTCTGGGCCGCTTCATCCCACAATACCAATGAAGCAAGATAAGACTAGTAGCGGCAAGCAAGTTGACAAGATCTACGCCCACAACAAAATTGTGTTCTACTCGTGCAATAGAGAACTACGCATAGACCTAGCTCATGATGCCACTGTTGGGGAACGTTGCAGAAAATTCAAAAAAATTTCCTACGGTTTCACCAAGATCCATCTATGAGTTCATCTAAGCAACGAGTCAAGGGAGTGAGTTTGCATCTACATACCACTTGTAGATCGCGTGCAGAAGCGTTCGAGGGAACGGTGATGATGGAGTCGTACTCGACGTGATTCAGATCACCGATGACCAAGTGCCGAACGGACAGCACCTCCGCGTTCAACACACGTACGGAACGGACGACGTCTCCTCCGTCTTGATCCAGCAAGGAGGAAGGAGAGGTTGAGGAAGACAGCTCCAACGGCAGCACGACGGCATGGTGTTGGTGGAGAAGCAACACTCCGGCAGGGCTTCGCCAAGCTCGTGACAGAGGAGGAGAGGTGTTGGGGAGGGGAGGGGCTGCGCCTTGGGTTGTGTGTTGCAGCCCTCCCCTCACCCCTCTATTTATAGGGGAAGGGGCAAGGGGGGCCGGCCCCTCTAGATGGGATCTAGAGGGGGGCAGCGGCCAGGGAGGGGGGACTTGCCCCCCAAGCAAAGGGGGCGCCCCCTCTAGGGTTCCCCTGACCCTAGGCACATGGGCCCAAAGGGGGGGGGGCGCGCCCAGCCCTCCAGGGGCTGGTGCCCTGCCCCACGCGGCCCATGTGGCCCACCAAGAGGGGTGGCCCCTCCCGGTGGACCCCCGGAACCCTTCTGGTGGCCCCGGTACAATACCGATATGTCACCGAAACTTTCTGGTGTCCGCATGACAACTTCCCATATATAAATTTTTACCTCCAGACCCTTCCGGAACTCCTCGTGACGTTCGGGATCTCATCCGGGACTCCGAACAACATTCGGTAATCACATACAAGTCTTCCTAATAACCCTAGCGTCACCGAACCTTAAGTGTGTAGACCCTACGGGTTCGGGAGACACGCAGACATGACCGAGACGGCTCTCCGTTCAGTAACCAACAGCGGGATCTGGATACCCATGTTGGCTCCCACATGCTCCTCGATGATGTCATCGGATGAACCATGATGTCGAGGATTCAAGCAACCCCGTATACTATTCCCTTTGTCAATCGGTACGTTACAAGCCCGAGACTCGATCGTCGGTATCCCAATACCTCGTTCAGTCTCATTACCGGCAAGTCACTTTACTCGTACCGTAATGCATGATCCCGTGACCAAACACTTGGTCACTTTGAGCTCATTATGATGATGCATTACCGAGTGGGCCCAGAGATACCTCTCCGTCATACGGAGTGACAAATCCCAGTCTCGATCCGTGTTAACCCAACAGACACTTTCAGAGATACCTATAGTGCACCTTTATAGTCACCCAGTTACGTTGTGACGTTTGGTACACCCAAAGCACTCCTACGGTATCCAGGAGTTACACGATCTCATGGTCTAAGGAAGAGATACTTGACATTGGAAAAGCTCTAGCAAAATGAACTACACGATCTTGTGCTATGCTTAGGATTGGGTCTTGTCCATCACGTCATTCTCCTAATGACGTGATCCCGTTGTCAATGACATCTAATGTCCATAGTCAGGAAACCATGACTATCTGTTGACCAACGAGCTAGTCAACTAGAGGCTTACTAGGGACGTATTGTGGTCTATGTATTCACATGTGTATTATGATTTCCGGATAATACAATTATAGCATGAATAAAAGACAATTATCATGAATGAGGAAATATAATAATAATGCTTTTATTATTGCCTCTAGGGCATATTTCCAACACTATCCATATTTTTAATGATGAGAGTGATTATGCTTATGATATGAAAAGTCTCAAGCTTGGGGAAGCTATGTTTGATGAGGATGACATATTTGAGAATATATTTGCTGAAATTAATGTTTGTCCCTAGCTTGGGGATGCTATGTTTGATGAAGATGATATTTTTAGCATCCCATGCTTTGATATGCAAAGTTGTTATGATGATAGCATGCCTCTTACCTATGATGATTATATTGATGAAAGTGGGTTTGGAAGAGTGTCAACTTTATTTAGTGATGATTCCACTAGCTTGGAAGAGGTTTCAATCGATTACGATGAGAACGAAGTTGCTACTTATGATGATTATTGTGATGAAACTTATGCTATAAAAAGTAGTGATGATTATATTTATAGAACTTGTCATGATTATGATTACCCTTTTTCTGGACATTACTCTTTTAATGTGGAAACATTTTTTAGTGTTCAAGTCTCTTATGATACTCCCACTATTCCGAATGAGAAGAATTTTGCTTATGTGGAGAGTAATAAAATTTCTATGCTTGTAGATCATGAAAAGAATGCTTTAGGTGCTGGTTATATTGTTGAATTCATTCATGATGCTACTGAAAATTATTATGAGGGACGAACATATGCTTGTAGAAATTGCAATAATATCAAGTTTCCTCTCTATGTGTTGAAAATCTTGAAGCTATGCTTGTTTTACCTTCCTATGCTAGTTGATTATTGTTCCCATAAGTTGTTTGCTCAAAAAATCCGTATGCATAGGAAGTGGGTTAGGCTTAAATGTGCTAGTCATATGCTTCATGATGCTCCCGTTATGTTTCCATTATTATCTTTTATGTGAGCATCATTGTCATCATCATGCCTAGCTAGAAAGGCATTAAAGAAAAGCGCTTGTTGGGAGACAATCCAATATTTATCCTTACTGTTTTTGTGTGTTCACATGATTATGATACTGTAGTAATAATGTTTTATAGCTTTTGTTTCAATAAAGTGCCAAGTAAGACCTTTAGGATAGCTTACGGTGATAGTTGTGTTGATCCTGCTGAGAATCAGAAACTTTTGCACCCAGTAAATTAGTTTTGTTAATTCACAGAAACGTGCTTATTATCTGATTATTTTTGCTCTAGATTGGTAAACACACTTCTCAGGTCTTCCTAATTTGGTAGGATTTTTGGAGTTCCAGAAGTATATGTTTGATACAGATTACTACAGACTGTTCTGTTTTTGACAGATTCTATTTTCTATGTGTTGTTTGCTTATTTTGATGAATCTATGAGTACTATCGGAGTGTATGAACCAGAGAAGTTAGAATAAAGTACATATTACACCAATATGAATTCAGAATGAGTTCATTACAGTACCTAAGTGGTGGTTTTATTTTCTTATACTAACGGAACTTACGAGTTTTCTGTTGAGTTTCGTGTTGTGAAGTTTTCAAGTTTTGGGTAAAGATTCGATGGACTATGGAATAAGGAGTGGCAAGAGCCAAATCTTGGGGATGCCCAAGGAACCCCAATATATTCAATAATAGCCAATAGCCTAAGCTTGGGGATGCCCCAGAAGGCATCCCCTCTTTCGTCTTCGTTCATCGGTAACTTTACTTGGAGCTATATTTTTATTCACCACATGATATGTGTTTTGCTTGGAGCGTCATTTTCTCTTGTTAGTATTTGCTTGCTGTTATTTGGAATAATGTTTTGCATCTTTATTTTCAATAAAAATGTCAGGGATAGCCTTTACCATGCTTATTTTGCTAATATACTTGTAGCTGTTTGAAAACAGAAAGTTTACCGCTGTTGCAATAATTCCCTAGAAAAGTCAGAGAATGGTATAATGTTGAAACTTTTTGCATATTGATCTCTGATAAATATTCTACAGCTTAGTATTTTTCTCATAATTTTTGGAGTTAGGGAAGTATGATGAATCTTGCATTCTTTACAGACTGTACTGTTTTGACAGATTGCTGTTATGTTTGCATTGTTCGCATATGTTTGCTTGATTAATGATTCTATTTGAGGATAGGAGTTATAAATATGCAGAGGCATTTAGTATGAAATGTTGAATAATAATTTTAGTAATTTGTTACAGTAGAAAATGATAAGGTTTTGCATTGGTTTATACTAACCTATCTCACGAGTTCTTGTTGAGTTTGGTGTGGATGAAGCTTTTGATAAAAAGAGAAACCATGATATGAGAGGAATTAAGGAGACACAAAAGTTCAAGCTTGGGGATGCCCAAGGCACCCCAAGATAATATTCCAAGAAGCCTCAAGCATCTAAGCTTGGGGATGCCTCGGTAGGCATCCCACCTTTCTTCTTCAACAACTATCGGTTAGTATCGGTTGAGCCTAAGTTTTTGCTTCTTCACATGAGTTGTGCTATCCTTGCAATGTCATTTTATTTTGTTTTGCTTGCTGTTTGAATAAAATACCAAGATATGAAATTCCTAAATGAGAGAGAGTCTTCGCATAGTTACATAATTATTTAGCTACTCATTGATCTTCACTTATATCTTTTTGGAGTAGTTTTTCATTCACTCGTGTGCTTCACTTATATCCTATGAGAAAATTGTTGAATGAGTTGATAGTCATAAATCTTAAATTATATATGTCTCATTTGCTTATCCCATGGGGAGTAATGACTTAACATCTAAGAAGTAGAGGTTGTAAATTTATTGAAGGTTAGCAAGCATTGTATTGGTCATTTGAACAATTCATGAAAGAATATTGAAGGAAGAGAGATTTCATATATAAATACACTATCCTAGACATCTTTTATAATTGGGAGAACTCATTTAGTATGACATGCTAAAGAGTTGATGTTGGACAAGGAAGACAACGTAATGGGTTATGTTTTCGCACATCTCAGTTAAAGTATATTGTCATGGAGCATTCAAACATGTTGAGCTTGCCTTTCCCCCTCATGCTAGCCAAAATTTCTTGTACCTACTTGTGCTTCCAAATATCCTTAAACCTAGTTTTTCCATGAGAGTCCACTATACCTACCTATGGATTGAGTAAGATCCATCAAGTAAGTTGTCATCGGTGCAAGCAATAAAAATTGCTCTCTAAATATGTATGATATTTTGGTGTGAAGAAAATAGCTTTATACGATCTTGTTATGGAAGCAATAAAAGTGACGGACTGCATAATAAAGGTCCATATACAAGTGGCAATATAAAGTGACGTTCATTCGCATTAAGATTTTGTGCATCCAACCCTAAAAGAGCATGACAACCTCTGCTTCCCTCTGCAAAGGGCCTATCTTTTACTTTATGTCTTTTACTTTTATGCAAGAGTCAAGGTGATCTTCACCTTTTACTTTTTCATTTTATCCTTTGGCAGGCACCTCGTGTTGGGAAGATCCTGATATATATATCCAATTGGATGTAAGTTAGTATGAACTATTATTGTTGACATCACCCAAAGGTGAATATGTTGGGAGGCAACACTATAAGCCCCTATCTTTCTCAGTGTCCGATTGAAACTCCATAACCATTAGTATTGCATGAGTGTTAGCAATTATAGAAGACTATATGATAGTTGAGTATGTGGAGTTTGCTATTCTTGAAAATAAGATGAATTGTAATTATTTGATGATTGAGAATGAAGTTTGCTAGTTTTCAAGAAAGTTTATGGTCTATGCTTTAACATGTGAATTGTTTGTTACTTGATTGTGAGAAGTTTTATGAGATGAACTGCTGTTATGACATATAATCATGCTAGAAAAGGTGATTGAAATTATCATTGATCAAACTTGTGCACATGCTAGCATTCACACTTCATAAATTTATTCTTTATTATTTACCTACTCGAGGACGAGCAGGAATTAAGATTGGGGATGCTGATACGTCTCCAACGCATCTATAATTTATGAAGCATTCATGCTATTTTATTATCTGTTTTGAATGATTATGGGCTTTATTATACACTTTTATATTACTTTTGGGACTAACCTATTAACTGGAGGCCTAGCACATATTGCTGTTTTATTGCCTGTTTCAGTATTTCGAAGAAAAGTAATATCAAACGGAGTCCAAACGGAATGAAACCTTCGGCAGCATGATTTTTGGAACGAACGTGACCCAGGAAACTTGGAGTGCAAGCCAGGGGAGCATCAAGGAAGCCAAGAGATAGGGGGCGCGCCCACCCCCTGGGCGCGCCTAACCTCTCATGGGCCCCTCGAGGCTCCCCTGACCGACTTCTTTCGCCTATATAATCCCATATACCCTAAAAACATCGGAGACAGAAGATAGATCGGGAGTTCCGCTGCCGCAAGCCTTTGTAGCCACCAAAAACCTCTCGGGGGCCCGTTCCGGCACCCTGCCGGAGGGGAAATCCCTCACCGGTGGCCATCTTCATAATCCCGGTGCTCTCCATGACGAGGAGGGAGTAGTTCACCCTCGGGGCTGAGGGTATGTACCAGTAGCTATGTGTTTGGTCTCTCTCTCTCTCTCTCTCTCTCTCTCTCGTGTTCTCTCTATGGCACGATCTTGATGTATCACGAGCTTTGCTATTATAGTTGGATCTTATGATGTTTCTCCCCCTCTACTCTCTTGTAATGAATTGAGTTTTCCCCTTGAAGTTGTTTTATCGGATTGAGTCTTTAAGGATTTGAGAACACTTGATGTATGTCTTGACGTGCTTATCTATGGTGACATGGGATATCACGTGATCCACTTGATGTATGTTTTGGTGATCAACTTGCGGGTTCCGCCCATGAACCTATGCATAGGGGTTGGCACACGTTTTCGTCTTGACTCTCCGGTATAAACTTTGGGGCACTCTTTGAAGTACTTTGTGTTGGTTGAATAGATGAATCTGAGATTGTGTGATGCATATTGTATAACCATGCCCATGAATACTTGAGGTGACAATGGAGTATCTAGGTGACATTAGGGTTTTGGTTGATTTGTGTCTTAAGGTGTTATTCTATTATGAACTCTATGATAGATTGAACGGAAAGAATAGCTTCACGTTATTTTACTACGGACTCTTGAATAGATAGAACAGAAAGGATAACTTTGAGGTGGTTTCATACCCTACCATAATCTCTTCGTTTGTTCTCCGCTATTAGTGGCTTTGGAGTGACTCTTTGTTGCATGTTAAGGGATAGTTATATGATCCAATTATGTTATTATTGTTGAGAGAACTTGCACTAGTGAAAGTATGAACCTTATGCCTTGTTTCCTACCATTGCAATACCGTTTACGCTCACTTTTATCATGAGTTACCTTGCTGTTTTTATATTTTTAGATTACAAAAACCTATATCTACTATCCATATTGCACTTGTATCACCATCTCTTCGCCGAACTAGTGCACCTATACAATTTGCCATTGTATTGGGTGTGTTGGGGACACAAGAGACTCTTTTTTATTTGGTTGCAGGGTTGTTTGAGAGAGACCATCTTCATCCTACACCTCCCACGGATTGATAAACCTTAGGTCATCCACTTGAGGGAAATTTGCTACTGTCCTACAAAACTCTGCACTTGGAGGCCCAACAACGTCTACAAGAAGAAGGTTGTGTAGTAGACATCAGTCCACACAACTTTCACCACCACCCACGCCAGTAGAAGCCCTAGCACGCGCGCACTTGCTCCTCGATTTTCCTCCCGCCGCGGAGAAGCTCGACGAATGGACGGCCACCGTCCAGAGCCTCGTCGGCATCGCCAACAATGATGAGTTGCAGCCGGTGGGACCCGTACGCTGTCGCTCAGTCGGGCTACCGCATGCCAGCGGAGGCCGGGCCTGAGGCGATGCTGCCACGGTGCACTCCCCTCCTCCATCCCGACCACCGCGGGTATCGGTCCGTCGCGACGACGCCCGTGATGATATCTCCATAGCGTCATCCGACCCGCGAACCCACCGCGACTAACGCCAGGTTCTTCGGGAGCGAGTTCATGAAGACGCTCAAACCACCATCGAGCGCCGGCGCGACGCGCGCCACCAGTCAGACAGGCGGGCAGGGCCCACTACGGACCACCCAGCGCCGGGAGGCTACAGTGGCCTACCTTACGAGGTAGGTTGTTCGGCCTTCACCCGTGAGCTGCGGCAGTTCTAGTGGCCCTTGTTGGAAATATGCCCTAGAGGCAATAATAAATTAGTTATTATTATTATTATATTTCCTTGTTCATGATAATCGTTTATTATCCATGCTATAATTGTATTGATAGGAAACTCAGATACATGTGTGGGTACATAGACAACACCATGTCCCTAGTAAGCCTCTAGTTGACTAGCTCATTGATCAATAGATGGTTAGTTTCCTGACCATGGACATTGGATGTCATTGATAATGGGATCACATCATTAGGAGAATGATGTGATGGACAAGACCCAATCCTAAGCCTAGCACAAAGATCGTGTAGTTCGTATGCTAAAGCTTTTCTAATGTCAAGTATCATTTCCTTAGACCATGAGATTGTGCAACTCCCGGATACCGTAGGAATGCTTTGGGTGTACCAAACGTCACAACGTAACTGGGTGGCTATAAAGGTGCACTACGGGTATCTTCGAAAGTGTCTGTTGGGTTGGCACGAATCGAGACTGGGATTTGTCACTCCATGTGACGGAGAGGTATCTCTGGGCCCACTCGGTAGGACATCATCATAATGTGCACAATGTGACCAAGGGGTTGATCATGGGATGATGTGTTACGGAACGAGTAAAGAGACTTTCCGGTAACGAGATTTAACAAGGTATCGGGATACCGACGATCGAATCTCGGGCAAGTACTATACCGCTAGACAAAGGGAATTGAATACGGGATTGATTGAATCCTCGACATCGTGGTTCATCCGATGAGATCATCATGGAACATGTGGGAACCAACATGGGTATCCAGATCCCACTGTTGGTTATTGGACAGAGAGTTGTCTCGGTCATGTCTACGTGTCTCCCGAACCCATAGGGTCTACACACTTAAGGTTCGATGACGCTAGGGTTATAGGGAATAGATATACGTGGTTACCGAATGTTGTTTGGAGTCCCGGATGAGATCCCGGACGTCACGAGGAGTTCCGGAATGATCCGAAGGTAAAGATTTATATATGGGAAGTCCTGTTTTGGTCACCGGAAAAGTTTCGGGTGCTATCGGTAACGTACCAGGACCACCAGGAGGATCACGGGGGTCCACCAGGTGGGGCCACTAGCCCCAGAGGGCTGCATGGGCCAAGTGTGGGAGGGAACCTGCCCCAGGTGGGCTGGTGCGCCCCCCCACCAGGGCCCAAGGCGCCTAGGGTTTGGGGAGGGGGCGCCTCCACCTTGCTTTGGGGAGGTTGGCACTGTTAGTAAGCAACGCCAAGGGTATTTCCAGAAGATGGTTTCTGAAGAAACGGCGCCGGTCGATACTGCATCCCTTTGTTGCAACACAAGATCTACGAGGTATGATGGCTTCAGAGTGCCAATGATCACTGACACTAAGAAGGGGCAGTCTAAGGTCAAACCTAGGGGTGCTCCCTCGATTGCTTGCTCCTCAAAAGCGACCAATCCCTGCAACAAATCGCTGCTGAATCCCTCTGCATCTGGTGAACAGCTGCCTCCTCCAACGCCCATCGATCAGCTGCAGTATGTGGGCACGGCTCTGTGTGGAATTCCCCCTAATGATCTCAGCACTAAAAAGCTCCTGGAGGGCGAAGAAGGGGATGAACCAAATCAACACTAAGTGGGATGTCAACGAATAAGCAGTGGAACATCCTATGCTGGAACGTGTGTGGAATCAATTATGAGAAGAAACACCTCGCGATCCGCAATGCAATTGATGTCAGTGGATGTTCCGTCGTTTGTTTTCAGGAAACTAAACGTACCTCTTTTGATGCCTCTTATGTTAAACTTTTTTGTCCTAAACAATTTGATATGTTTGAATTTGTACCCTCTGTGGGTAGCTCTGGAGGGATCTTAACTGCATGGAAGAGCTCGGTTTTCACTAGCGTGGCTGTTTTCTCTGAAACTTTTGCGTTAGGCGTCAGACTTACCTCAACACAGTCAGGCGATTCTTGGACGCTCGTAAATATTTATGGCCCTTGTAACGATCCAAATAGAGCGCATTTTACTTCGTGGTTATTTGATCTGGATATCCCTACGGGTGAAGATTGGCTTCTCCTCGGCGATTTTAATTTTATCCACGCCCCGGATAACCGCAATAGAGGAGGAGGGGATGCTAACGATATGTTGCTCTTTAATGAACTCATACGTCAGCACTCCCTCGTCGAACTCCCAATCAAGGGGCACTCGTTTACATGGAGCAATATGCAATCCGATCCACTCCTCGAACAGCTTGACTGGCACTTCACCTCCGTCAACTGGGCAGCCAACTATCCGAACTCTATGGTTATGCCGCTTGGTAAACCCACATCAGACCATGTCCCGTGCTATGTAAGTATCCAATCCAGGATACCAAAGTCCAAAATTTTCCGCTTCGAGGACTATTGGATCAAGCAACCAGGTTTTTTTGAAGTGGTTCAACGATCTTGGGCTAAACATTGCTATGCTTCAAATGTCGCCGCTATCCTGTGCAAGAAACTTAAGACCTTGCGTTATGATCTGAAACAGTGGAGCAGGAAAATATCTAAATTGTCCTTGTTTATTGAGAACTGCAATAAAACCCTTCTAGAGATAGATGGGTTGGAAGAAAGAAGGAGGCTGACCTTACCTGAAGCCAACTTCAGAAGAATTTTGAAGCACCACCTCCTTCACCTGCTGGAGTGTAAAAAGGCTTATTGGAGGAAACGTTGCACTGTCAGGCAATTCAAATTTGGAGACGGCAACACAAAATTCTTCCATAGGGTGGCTACGGAACGGTACCGTAGAAACATCATTGCCACGCTGAGACTGCCCGATGATACGATCATCCATGACCACCTGGGTAAAGAGGCAGTTCTGTTCCAAGCCTTTAAAGACAGGTTGGGCTTCTCTAATCAAACCAACATGAAATTTGACCTGAAGCGTATCATAAAAAAGGTCGATGGACTCCAGCATCTGTCGGCCCCTTTCACTCGCAGGGAGATTGATCAAGTGGTCAATGAGTTGCCGTCTGACCGTGCCCCTGGCCCAGATGGCTTCAGTGGTAGCTTCATCAAGACGTGCTGGCATATCATTAAAGAGGACTTTTACCGGCTTTGTTTTGATTATCACACAGGTAATCTTGACCTTGAAAGTCTGAATACTGGGTACATCACTCTCATTCCCAAAACCCAGTCCTCGGAAACTGCCAATGATTATCGCCTAATAACCCTCCTGGACTGCTGTCTGAAACTGCTGACGAAGCTTCTCGCAAACCGCCTGCAGAAAGTGATTCTTAAGATCATACACAGAAACCAGTATAGTTTTTTGCGAGGGAGCTCGATCCAGGACTGTGTGGTGTGGGCTTTTGAATTTATACACCAATGCCAAGCATCGGGCCATGCGATCGCCATTCTGAAACTAGACTTTTCCAAGGCCTTCGACACAATCGAACATGCCCCGGTGATGGAGATCATGAAATGTATGGGCTTTGACGACAAGTGGCTTGGGTGGATGAACAACCTTTTTTTGACTGGCAAATCCTCAGTCCTCCTCAATGGGACCCCGGGCAAACCTTTCTTCTGTTTACGGGGTGTCCGCCAAGGCGACCCACTGTCCCCGCTCATTTTTGTGCTTGCGGCCGATCTCTTGCAAGCCGCCATTAACGATGCATAAAGAGCAGGAGCCCTGCAGCTTCCGATCCCAGTTCCTGATGACAACTATCCTGTCATTCAATACGCCGATGACACTATCCTAGTGATGCCCGCGGATCAGTCCCAGGCGGAAACCATCAAGATCATTCTTCAGGACTACGCGGCGTCAGTAGGGCTACACATAAATTTTCAAAAGTCCACTCTGATCACTGTCAATACCGATGCGTCTGAGACCTCTCACTTGGCACAAGTCTTTGGTTGCACGGTCGGCTCCATGCCATTCACATACCTGGGGCTGCCCATGGGAACCACACGACCCACGGTGACTGATCTCATGCCGCTGGTGGCCTCGGTCGATCTTGGCTCAAAGCTTACGCTAGTTAACTCTGTGATCACGTCCCTCGCGATTTATGCCATGTGCTCCATCAGATTGCCACCAAAGATCCTTGAGCACCTTGATAAACTCAGGCGGTACTGCCTGTGGGTTAAGACCACGGACGATGGTGTGAAAGCGGTCTCGCTGGCAGCTTGGGATTTGATCTGCCGTCCCAAAAACAAAGGCGGCCTCGGCATCATTGATCTAAAGATTCAGAACCAGGGACTGCTCCTCAAACAACTACACAAGTTCTATAATCGCATGGACCTTCCATGGGTGAAATTGGTTTGGACTGCCTACTACAATGGCCTGGTCCCGCATGCGAATGATCCATGTGGATCTTTTTGGTGGCGCGACATCATCCACCTTGCGTCGGTCTACAGGTGGGTCACGACTGTCCAAGTAGGGGATGTGAGCACAACCCTGTTTTGGAAGGACATGTGGCATCAGGATGTGTTGGCTGACACCCACCCTCGGTTGTTTTCCTATTCAAAGAATGAAGACGTGTCGGTGCAGAATCTTCTGACCGCATCTACGCTCGGCCAGAACTTCCATCTTCCACTCTCGGTGCAGGCAAGAGGTGAGCTTGATGATCTCCAAAACAGCGTGGCCCTGATTGAGCTGACTGAGACAAAACGACTCCTGGAGATGCATCTGGGGATCGGAAAGCTTTGATTTTGGCAAACTCTACCTGCATTGCTTTCGTGATGAGGTAGCCTACAAATCCATTGAGTGGATCTGGAAGACCAAATGCACTAACAAGTGGAGGGTTTCTCTTGGTTGCTACTTGCGGACAGACTCAACACGAGGGGCCTACTCAAGAGAAAAAATATGAAGCTCAGGGACAATAACTATGCCTGCTTGTTGTGTAGTAACCCCCCCCCCCCCGAGGAGACAGTTGAGCATCTATTCTTTCACTGCGAGTTTAGCAAATCGTGTTGGGCGAAGCTGGGAATCTCCTGGCCCGCAGCTGGAAACAGGTTACAACTAGTGCACACAGTGAAAAACATGTGGTCTGGGCCTATGTTCATGGATATTTTCATTGTCGCGACCTGGAGCATCTGGAAGGAGCGTAACAACAAACATTTTAGGGGGGTGGCGCCCACGGTGGATGGGTGGCGGCAAAGATTCCGCAATGACTTTGGCATGATGAGACACAGAGTCAGAGAGGCCCTAGTTCCATTGGTTGAGCAGCTGGTTGCTTCCACTTGATTGTTTCTCTGTTTTGAGTTTGTATTAGATGGTTTTCCTTTCTGCCTACCTTTCTGTACTCTTGGTGTACAGACCCTCTCCTTTCCTCCTCAGTAGATGTAAACTCACACATGTAATTCTGTCTTGATGGGGTTTTAATATAAAGTCAGTGGGGGGGGGTGCCCTCAATGTCATAAGTTCCTCAAAAAAAAAGTTTCCCCCTCTCCCCCCCCTTGGCCGCACCCTAGATGGGTTTTGGGGCTGCCGCCACCACTAGGGAGGGAACCCTAGATGGGGGCGCAGCCCCTCCCCTTCCCCTATATATACTTGAGGTATTGGGGGCCGCAAACACATGAGTTTTCCTCTCTCTTGGTGTAGCCCTACCTCTCTCCCTCCTCGTCTCTTGCGGTGCTTGGCGAAGCCCTGCTGGAGTGCCACGCTCCTCCACCACCACCACACCGTCGTGCTGCTGCTGGACGGAGTCTTCTCCAACCTCTCCCTCTCTCCTTGCTGGATCAAGGCATGGGAGACGTCACCGGGCTGCATGTGTGTTGAACGCGGAGGTGCCGTTCGTTCGGCACTAGGATCATCGGTGATTTGGATCACGACGAGTACAACTCCATCAACCCCGTTCACTTGAACGCTTCCGGTTAGCGATCTACAAGGGTATGTAAATGCACTCTCCTTCCCCTCGTTGCTAGATTACTGCATAGATTGATCTTGGTGATGCGTAGAATTTTTTTGAATTTCTACGTTTCCCAACAGTGGCATCATGAGCTAGGTCTATGTGTAGTTTCTATGCACGAGTAGAACACAAGTTGTTGTGGGCGTTGATTTTGTTCAATATGCTTATCGTTACTAGTCCAATCTTGTTTCAACGGTATTGTGGGATGAAGCGGCCCGGACCGGCCTTACATGTACACTTACGTGAGACAGGTTCCACCGACTGACATGCACTTGTTGCATAAGGTGGCTAGCGAGTGCCAGTTTCTCCCACTTTAGTCGGATCGGATTCGATGAAAAGGTCCTTATGAAGGGTAAATAGCAATTGGCATATCATGTTGTGGTTTTTGCGTAGGTAAGAAACGTTCTTGCTAGAAACCCATAGCAGCCACGTAAAACATGCAAACAACAATTAGACGACGTCTAACTTGTTTTTGCAGGGTATGCTATGTGATGTGATATGGCCAAAAGAATGTGATGAATGATATGTGATGTATGAGATTGATCATGTTCTTGTAATAGGAATCACGACTTGCATGTCGATGAGTATGACAACCGGCAGGAGGCATAGGAGTTGTCTAAATTTATTGTATGACATGCGTGTCATTGAACAACGACATGTAATTACTTTACTTTATTGCTAAACCGTTAGCCATAGTAGTAGAAGTAATAGTTGGCGAGACAACTTCATGGAGACACGATGATGGAGATCATGGTGTCATGCCGGTGACGATGATGATCATGGAGCCTCGAAGATGGAGATCAAAAGGAGCAAAATGATATGGGCCATATCATGTCACTTTCTGATTGCATGTGATGTTTATCATATTTCTGCATCTTATTTGCTTAGAACGATGGTAGTAAATAATATGATCCCTCATTAAAATTTCAAGAAAGTGTTCCCCCTAACTGTGCACCGTTGCGAAAGTTCGTCGTTTCGAAGCATCACGTGATGATCGGGTGTGATAGATTCTAACGTTCACATACAACGGGTGTAAGCCATATTTACACACGTGAAACACTTAGGTTGACTTGACGAGCCTAGCATGTACAGACATGGCCTCGGAACACAAGAGACCGAAAGGTCGAGCATGAGTCGTATGGTGGATACGATCAACATGAAGATGTTCACCTATGATGACTAGTCTGTCTCACGTGATGATCGGACACGACCTAGTTGACTCGGATCATGTAATCACTTAGATGACTAGAGGGATGTCTATCTAAGTGGGAGTACATAAGATGAACTTAATTATCCTGAATATAGTCAAAAAGGTCTTTGCAAATTATGTCGTAGCTCGCGTTTTAGTTCTACTATTTGAGATATGTTCCTAGAGAAAATTTAGTTGAAAGTTGATAGTAGCAATTATGCGGACTGGGTCCTTAAACTGAGGATTGTCCTCATTGCTGCGTAGAAGTCTTATGTCCTTAATGCACCGCTCGGTGTGCTGAACCTTGAATGTCTTCTATGGATGTTGCGAACATTTGACATACACATTTTCGATAACTACGTGATAGTTCAGTAATGTTAAACGGTTTAGAATTGAGGCACCGAAGATGATTTCAAAATGTCGCGGAACGTATGAGATGTTTTGAGGGCTGAAATTGGGATTTCAGGCTCATGCCCACGTCAAGAGGTATAAGACCTCCGACGATTTTTCTTAGCCTGCAAACTAAGGGAGAAAAGCTCAATCGTTGAGCTTGTGCTCAGATTGTCTGAGTACAACAATCACTTGAATCGAGTGGGAGTTGATCTTCCAGATGTGATAGTGATGTTTCTCCAAAGTCATTGCCACCAAGCTGCTAGAGCTTCGTGATGAACTATAACATATCAGGGATAGATATGATCATCCTTGAAATATTCATGATGTTTGACGCCGTGAAAGTAGTAATCAAGTAGGAGCATCAATTGTTGATGGTTGGTGAAACCACTAGTTTCAAGAAGGGCAAGGGCAAGAAGGGATACTTCATAAAATGGCAAATCAGTTGCTGCTCTAGTGAAGAAACCCAAGGTTGAACCCAAACCCGAGACTAAGTGCTTCTGTAATAAGGGGAACGGTCACTGGAGCAGAATTACCCTAGGTACTTGGTAGATAAGAAGGCAGTCAAGGTCGATAGAAGTATATTGGATATACATGTGTACTCTACTAGTACTCCTCGTAGCACCATGGTAATAGATACCGGTTCGGTTGCTAAGTGTTGTTAACTCGAAATAAAAGGCTACGGAATAAACGAAGACTAGCTAAAGGCGAGGTGACAATATGTGTTGGAAGTATTTCCAAGGTTGATGTGATCAAACATCGCACGCTCCCTCTACCATCGGGATCAGTGTTAAACCTAAATAATTGTTATTTGGTGTTTGCGTTGAGCATAGACATGATTGGGTTATGTCTATCGCAATGCGGTTATTTATTTAAGGAGAATAATGGTTACTCTGTTTATTTGAATAATACCTTCAATGGTCTTGCACCTAAAATGAATGGTTTATTGAATCTCGATCATAGTAATACACATGTTCGTGCCAAAAGATATAAGGTAGTAAATGATAGTACCAACTACTTGTGGCAGTGCCATGTAAGTCATATTGGTATAAAACGCATGAAGAAGCTCCATGTTGATGGATCTTTGGACTCACTCGTTTTTGAAAAGTTTGAGACATGCTAACCATGTCTATTGGTATGTACGCATGAAGAAACTCCATGCAGATGGATCATTTGGACTCACTTGATTTTGAATCACTTGAGACATGCAAATCATACCACATGGGCAAGATCACTGAAAGCCTCGTTTTCAGTAAGATGGAACAAGAAAGCAACTTGTTGGAAGTAATACATTTTGATGTGTGCAGTCCAATGAGTGCTGAGGCACGCAGTGGATATCATTATGTTCTTCACAGATGATTTGAGTAGATGTTGAGTATATTTACTTGACGAAACACAAGTCTGAATTATTGAAAGGTTCAAGTAATTTTAGAGTGAAGTTGAAGATCTTCATGACAAGAGGATAAAATGTCTATGATATGATCATAGAGATGAATATCCGAGTTACGAGTTTGGTACACAGTTGAGACATTGTGGAAATTGTTTCACAACTAACACCGCCTGGAACACCATAGTGTGATGGTGTGTGCGAACATCATAGATGCACCCTATTGGATATGGGGCATACCATGATGTCTCTTATCGAATTACCACTATCGTTCATGGGTTAGGCATTAGAGACAACCGCATTCACTTTAAGTAGGGCACCACATAATTCCGTTGAGATGACACCGCATGAACTATGGTTTAGAGAAACCTAAGTTGTCGTTTCTTGAAAGTTTGGGGCTGCGACGCTTATGTGAAAAAGTTTCAGGCTGATAAGCTTGAACCCAAAGTGGATAAATGCATCTTCATAGGACACCCAAAACAGTTGGGTATACCTCCAGTCTCAGTTCCAGAAGCAAAAGGGATTGTTTCTAGAATCAGGTCCTTTCTCGAGGAAGAGTTTCTCTCGAAAGAATTGAGTGGGAGGAAGATAGAACTTGATGAGGTTGTCGAACCCTCACTTCAACTGGAGAGTAGTGCAACACAGAAAGATGTTTCTATGGAATCTACGAGTGTTGAAGAGGAAGCTAATGATAGTGATCATGAAGCTTCGGATCAAGTTGCTATCGAACCTGTAGGTCGACAAGGATATGTACTACTCCTGAGTGGTACGGTGATCCTGTCTTAGAGGTCATGTTGTTGGACAACAATGAACCTACGAGCTATGGAGAAGCGATGGTGGGACCATATTCCGACAAATGGTTAGAAGCCATGAAATCCGAGATAGGATCCATGTATCAGAACAAAGCATGGACTTTGGTGGACTTGCCCGATGATCGGCAAGCCATTAAGATAAATGGATCTTTAAGAAGAAGACAGACGTGGACAGTAATGTCACCGTCGATGAAGCTCGACTTGTGGCGAGGAGTTTATCACAAGTTCAAGGAGTTGACTACGATGAGATTTTCTCTTCCGTAGCGATGCTTAAGTCCGTTGGAATCATGATAGCATTAGCTGCATTTATGAAATCTGGCAGAAGGATGTCCAAACAAGTTTCCTTACCAGTTTTCGTAAGGAAAGGTTGTATGTGATGAAAACAGAAAGGTTTTGTCGATCCTAAGGATGCTAAAAAGTATGCAAAGCTGCAGGAATCCTTCTAAGGACTGGAGTAAGCATCTCGGAGTTGGAATGTACGCTTTGATGAGGTGATCAAATATTTTGGGTTTATACAAAGTTTATGAGAAACTTGTATTTCCAAAGAAGTGAGTGGGAGAACTATAGAATTTCTGATGAGTATATGTGTTGACATATTGTTGATCAGAAATGATGTAGAATTTCTGGAAAGCATATAGGGTTATTTGAAAAGTGTTTTTCAATAGAAAACCTGGATTAAGCTGCTTGAACATTGAGCATCAAGATCTATGAGGATAGATCAAAAAAACACTAAATGGTACTTTCAAATGAGCAAATACCTTGACATGATCTTGAAGTTGTTCAAGATGGATCAGTCAAAGAAGGAGTTCTTGCCTGAGTTGTAAGGTATGAAGTTAAGACTTAAAGCTCGACCACGGCAGAAGAAAGAGAAAGGACGAATGTCGCCCCCTATGCCTTAGCCATAGGCTCTATACAGTATGTCATGCTTTGTACCACACCTGATATGTGCCTTGCCATGTCTAGCAAAGGGGGTACAAGAGTGATCCAGGAATGGATCATTGGACAGCGGTCAAATTTCCCTTGGAGTAAATAAGGACATGTTTCTCGATTATGGAGGTGATAAAGAGTTCGGCATAAAGGGTTACGTTGATGCAAGCTTTAACACCTATCCGAATGACCCTGAGTAGCAAACCGGATACCTATAGTGGAGCAACCATTTGGAATAGCTCCAAGTGGAGCGTGGAAGCAGCATTTACCATATGACCTAGAGATTTGCGAAGTACATACGGATCTGAATGTTGCAGACCCATTGACTAAAACCTCTCTCACAAGCAAAACATGATCAAACCCCAGAACTCATTGAGTCTTAATCACATGATGATGTGAACTAGTTTAGTGACACTAGTAAACTCTTTGGATGTTGGTCACATGGCGATGTGACCTGTGAGTGTTAATCACATGGCGATGTGAACTAGATTATTGACTCTAGTGCAAGTGGGAGACTGTTGGAAATATGCCCTAGAGGCAATAATAAATTAGTTATCCTTGTTCATGATAATCGTTTATTATCCATGCTATAATTGTATTTATAGGAAACTCAGATACATGTGCGGGTACATAGACAACACCATGTCCCCAGTAAGCCTCTAGTTGACTAGCTCGTTGATCAATAGATGGTTACGATTTCCTGACCATGGACATTGGATGTCGTTGATAACGGGATCACATCATTAGGAGAATGATGTGATGGACAGGACCCAATCCTAAGCCTAGCACAAAGATCGTGTAGTTCGTATGCTAAAGCTTTTCTAATGTCAAGTATCATTTCCTTAGACCATGAGATTGTGCAACTCCCGGATACCGTAGGAATGCTTTGGGTGTACCAAACGTCACAACGTAACTGGGTGGCTATAAAGCTGCACTACGGGTATCTCCGAAAGTGTTTGTTGGGTTGGCACGAATCGAGACTGGGATTTGTCACTCTATGTGATGGAGAGGTATCTCTGGGCCCACTCGGTAGGACATCATCATAATGTGCACAATGTGACCAAGGGGTTGATCACGGGATGATGTGTTATGGAACGAGTAAAGAGACTTGCCGGTAACGAGATTGAACAAGGTATCGGGATACCGACGATCGAATCTCGGGTAAGTACTATACCGCTAGACAAAGGGAATTGAATACGGGATTGATTGAATCCTCGACATCGTGGTTCATCCGATGAGATCATCATGGAACATGTGGGAACCAACAAGGGTATCCAGATCCCGCTGTTGGTTATTGGCCAGAGAGTTGTCTCGGTCATGTCTACGTGTCTCCCGAACACGTAGGGTCTACACACTTAAGGTTCGATGACGCTAGGGTTATAGGGAATAGATATATGTGGTTACTGAATGTTGTTCGGAGTCCCTGATGAGATCCCGAACGTCACGAGGAGTTCCGGAATGATCCGGAGGTAAAGATTTATATATGGGAAGTCCTGTTTTGGTCACCGGAAAAGTTTCGGGTGCTATCGGTAACGTACCGGGACCACCGGGAGGATCTAGGGGGTCCACCAGGTGGGGCCACCGGCCCCAGAGGGCTGCATGGGCCAAGTGTGGGAGGGGACCAGCCCCAGATGGGCTGGTGCGCCCCCCCACCTGGGCCCAAGGTGCCTAGGGTTTGGGGAGGGGGCGCCTCCACCTTGCTTGGGGGGCAAGTTTCGCCCTCTCCCCCCTTGGCCACACCCTAGATGGGTTTTGGGGCTGCCGCCACCCCTAGAGAGGGAACCCTAGATGGGGGCGTAGCCTCTCCCCTTCCCCTATATATACTTGAGGTATTGGTGGCTGCAAACACATGAGTGTTCCTCTGTCTTGGCGCATCCCTACCTCTCTCCCTCCTCGTCTCTTGCAGTGCTTGGCGAAGCCCTGCTGGAGTGCCATGCTCCTCCACTACCACCACACCGTCGTGCTACTGCTGGACGGAGTCTTCCCCAACCTCTACCTCTCTCCTTGCTGGATCAAGGCATGGGAGACGTCACCGGGCTGCATGTGTGTTGAATGCGGAGGTGCCGTCCGTTCGACACTAGGATCATCGGTGATTTGGATCACGACGAGTACGACTCCATCAACCCCGTTCACTTGAACGCTTCCGCTTAGCGATCTACAAGGGTATGTAGATGCACTCTCCTTCCCCTTGTTGCTAGATTACTCCATAGATTGATCTTGGTGATGCATAGATTTTTTTTGAATTTCTGCTACGTTCGCCAACAGCCCTCCCACCGCACGTTCAAGCCCGACGTTGGCGAAAAGTACAATGACCAGACTCACCCGTCGGAGTTCCTCAGCATCTACACCATCGCGATGCAAGCTGCTGGGGCCCGCGATGACAAGGTGCTTGCCAATTACTTTTCGTTGGCACTCAAGCCCAATGTTATGTCATGGTTGATGAGCTTGCCGGTAGACTCCATTTCTTCTTGGGCGGATCTGTGTCATGAGTTTGTTGGCGCCTTTACCGGAGACCACCAAGCTCATGGCCAGGCGAGTGATCTGCATATCATCCCCTAGAAGGAAGGAGAAAACTTGCGCAAGTACATCCAAAGGTTTAGCTGAGTGCAGTACAACATCCCCCACATTCATCTTGCCGCCGTGATCAGTGCATTCCATCAGAATGTGTGCAATTGTAAGATGCGGTAAGAGCTAGTGATGAACAAGGTCAGGGATGTGGCCGAACTTTATGTTCTGGCCGATAGATGCGCTCGTGCTGAAGAGGGAAGGAAGTACCCCAACGAAGACGCCGGCGCAGAAACCGACTCCATAGATGATACCGCCGCCCCGGTGAAGAAGGGCCGGCTCTGTAACAGGAAGTGCAGTGGCAAGACTGTGCTTGCCGTCGAGGGATCTAACGACCCCGGCACCACCAAGAAGCCCAAGGTAGGTGACCCCGGCAAGGAGGTTGCCGGGTGTGCCGCTTGCCGGGCCTTGGCGGCTACCGACAAGCCAGGAGGCTCCGACAAGCAGTATTGCAAGATCCACCACACCAAAGGCCACGATCTCCAGAACTGTCGGCAGGTGGAGCTGCTCGCTGAGAAGCAGAAAGCCGAGTATGAGTGGCGGGACAAGGAGAAGTGTCAAGAGGGTGCCGAAGGATCCAGCAAGAAGCGTGGAGGCCAATGAGGCCGCCGCGGCAAAGATAATCAGTAGGAGAGGCCCACCCGGGTCCGCGACAAGAAGCAGGAAGACGATGATCATGACGAGGACGATGAGTCCGGCGACCACGAGTTTCAGAAAGCCACAGAAGCCATGTGCGTCGACGCTGGCGCCTCGCTGCATACATCCCACCGCCAGCTCAAGCAGTGGGTGCGTGAGATCACAACAGTGGAGCCATCGGTCGATGCACGGAAGCTGCCGAGGTGGTTCAGCACGCCTATCATCATTGACACCGAGGACCACCCTGACCGCACTACCGCGGTCGGGTGCCTGCCGTTGTTGGTCTCACCAACAATCTGCAACCTCAAGGTGATGAAGATGCTAGTTGATGTCGGGGCCGGTCTGAACTTGATCTCGCCTATTGTGATCAAGAGGCTGCAAATCCCTGATGGAGACCTCGAGGAGACAGGCACGTTCCAAGGGGTCAACCCGGGGAGGAGCCAGCCAAAAGGAAAGGTCATACTGCCCATGACGTTCGGAGGTGAGCTAAACCACAGGACGGAGAGGATTGTCTTCGATGTAGCCAAGATCCCCTTGCCCTACAACGGGATCCTCGGCCGCCGGCACTAGCCAAGTTCATGGCGGCTTCACATTATGCCTACAACATTCTGAAGATGCCCGGGCCGATGAACATCATCATCGTCCCCTCCGACAAGAAAGATGCGTTGATTTGCGTCGACCAACTCTACTGGGAAGCAGTTGCAGCAGCTGCCACCAAGGCACCTGCTCCTGCTGACGGAGCCCCGGGAGGGAAGAAGACCGGCGAGACCCCTCACACCTACTCCGGCAAGCGCACCTCTTTGGGGTGTTGTGCTCCCGTTGAGGAAGTGCCAGAGAACTCCGCCGGCAGAGCAAGAAGTCCAGAGCTGCACCACCAGAGACCAAGAAGGTGCCCGTCAAGGAGGACGGCGCGGGGGGAGCTTTCACCATAAGCTCCACCCTCGACATCAAATAGGAAAGCGAGCTCATCACTTTCCTATGGGAAAATGTCGATGTGTTTGCATGGCAAGCTTCCGACATACCCGGCGTTTCCAGGAAAGTGATTGAGCACCATCTTCCGTCTGTCCTCATGCGCGGCCCATCAAGCAGAAGGTCAGGAAGGAAGCTCTAGAAAGGCAGGAGTTCATCATAGAGGAGATCAGAAAACTAGAGGCGGCATGCTTGGTGAGAGGAGTGCTCCATCCGACGTGGTTGGCCAATCCGGTAGTAGTGCGCAAGGCAAACGGGAAGTGGAGGCTGTGTATTGACTACACAGACATCAATAAGGCTTGTCCAAAGGATCCCTTCCCATTACCACACATCGACCAGATTGTTGACTCCATGGCTGGGTGTGACCTGTTATCATTCCTCAGCACACCAGATGTTCATGACGAAAGAGGACGAGGAGAAGACAACATTCATCACCCCATGTGGTACGTATTGCTTTTTACGGATGCCTTTCGGGTTGAAGAGTGCTGGCTCAACCTTTGCAAGAGCGGTCCAAATTGGTTTTGAGCCCCAGCTACATAGAAATATGGAAGCTTATATGGATGACATAGTGGTCAAAACCAAGGACAAAGCAACCCTTGTGCAAGATCTGGAGGAAACATTTGCAAACCAGCGCAAGATCAACCTCAAATTGAACCCTAAGAAGTGCGTCTTCGGTGTTCCGTCTGGCAAGCTTCTCGAGTTCTTTGTGTCCCAGCGCGGGATTGAAGCAAACCCAGATAAGATCAAGGCCATCGAGCAAATTGAGGCACCCAAGCGGATCAAGGACGTGCGTCAGCTCACTGGCTGCGTTGCCGCCATGAGCCGATTCATCTCCAAGTCCGCGGAGCGTGCCCTTCCTTTCTTCAAGATCTTGAAGAAAGCAGGCCCAGTGGAGTGGACCCCAGAGGCCGAGGTGGCGCTGCAAGATCTGAAGAAATACCTCTCCTCTAACCCAGTGCTGGTTGCGTCCAAACCACATGAGTCGTTGCTGCTGTATCTAGCGGCAACAAATCAGGTGGTTAGTGCCGCACTAGTGGGGCAGAGAGAGGTCGACGAAGAGGCAGCAGCAGCGGCAGAGTCAACGGATGGCGAGCCGGAACCCTCCCCGATAGGGCTCGGTCCCGTCAAGACTGAGTCCCCGGCGGGGGCTAACGCCAGTGCAACCAGGCCCACACAACCGGGTGAAGTGGCGCAAAAGAAGAAAATGGTGCAACACCCTGTCTACTTCGTCAGCTCTCTCTTGAAGGGGGCCAGATCGAGGTACTCAGGTGTGCAAAAGCTGCTCTTCGGCCTCCTTATGGCCTCGAGGAAGCTACGCCATTACTTCCAAGCGCACGAGATCACGGTGGTCACTCGCCTCCCATTGCAACGGATACTGCATAACCCAGATGCAACAGGGAGGATCGTGGAATGGGCCCTGGAGTTGTCAAGTTTCGGTTTGAAGTTTGAAAGTAACTCGACGATTCAGAGCCGAGTCTTGGCGGAGTTTGTTGCAGAATGGACCTCGACGCGCGATGAAGAGGTGCAGGAGACCACTCTCCCCGGCAAGGAAACGAGCCACAACTGGATCATGTACTTTGATGGTGCCTTCTCGCTGCAAGGCGCCGGTGCTGGTGTGCTGCTTGTCGCACCCACCAAAGAGTGCTACGTCTCGAGCTTGCATTGGTTTTCCTTGAAGAGGAAAGGGTGATGCAACACAGTAGCGTCAGTATTTCCCTCAGTTTTTGAGAACCAAGGTAATAATCCAGTAGGAGGCTCCTCACAAGTCCCACGAACCTACACAAACAAACAAAGAACTCGCAACCAACGCAATAAAGGGGTTGTCAATCCCTTCACGGCCACTTGCGAAAGTGAGATCTGATAGAGATAATATGATAAGATCAATATACTTTTGGTATTTTATAATATAGATGCCGAAATAAAGATGCAAATAAAAGTAGATTGAAATCTTATATGATAAAGGATAGACCCCGGGGCCATAGGTTTCACTAGAGGCTTCTCTCAAAATAGCATAAGTATTACAGTGGGTGAACAAATTACTGTCGAGAAATTGATAGAAAAGCGAATAATTATGAGATTATCTAGGCATGATCCTGTATATAGGCATCACGTATGCAACAAGTAGACCGACTCCTGCCTGCATCTACTACTATTACTCCACACATCGACTGCTATCCAGCATGCATCTAGAGTATTAAGTTCATAAGAACAGAGTAACACATTAAGCAAGATGACATGATGTAGAGGGATAAACTCAAGCAATATGATATAAACCCCATCTTTTTATCCTTGATGGCAACAATACAATACGTACCTTGCAAACCTTTCTGTCACCGGGTAAGGACACCGCAAGATTGAACCCAAATCTAAGCACTTCCCCCATGGCAAGAAAGATCAATCTAGTAGGCCAAACCAAACCGATAATTCGAAGAGACTTGCAAAGATAACTCAATCATACATAAAAGAATTCAGAGAAGATTCAAATATTATTCATAGATAAACTTGATCATAAACCCACAATTCATCGGATCTCGACAAACACACCGCAAAAAGAGTTTACATCGAATAGATCTCCATAAGAGAGGGGGAGAACATTGTATTGAGATCCAAAAAGAGAGAAGAAGCCATCTAGCTAATAACTATGGACCCGAAAGTCTGTGGTAAACTACTCACAACTCATCGGAGGGGCTATGGTGTTGATGTAGAAGCCCTCCATGGTGGATTCCCCCTTCGGCAGAACACCGGCGATGGCTCCAAGATGGGATCTCGCGGATACAGAAGGTTACGGTGGCGGAAATATTTCTTCGGTGGCTCCTTGGATGTTTTCGGGGTATGTAGGCTTATATAGGAGGAAGAAGTACGTCGGTGGACACCCGAGGGGCCCATGAGATAGGGGGGCACGCCCAGGAGGGGTGGGCGCGCCCTCCTATCTCGTGGCCGCCTCGGCTGCTTCTTGGCTTGCACTCCAAGTTCTCCGGATCACGTTTGTTCCAAAAATCACGCTCCCGAAGGTTTCATTCCATTTGGACTCCGTTTGATATTCCTTTTCTTCGAAATACTGAAATAGGCAAAAAAACAGCAATACGGGCTGGGCCTCCGGTTAGTAGGTTAGTCCCAAAAATGATATAAATGTGTAAAAATAAAGCCCATGAACATCCAAAACAGGTAATATAATAGCATGGAACAATCAAAAATTATAGATACGTTGGAGACGTATCAAGCATCCCCAAGCTTAATTCCTGCTCGTCCTCGAGTAGGTAAATGATAAAAACAGAATTTTTGATGTGGAATGCTACCTAGCATAATTCTCAATGTATTTTTTTTTATTGGGGCATGAATGTTCAGATTCAAATGATTCAAGATGAAAGCTTACAAAACATAAAGATAATAATGCTTCAAAGCATACTAACAAATAATCATGTCCTATCAAAATAGCATAGCCAAAGAAAGCTTATCCTACAAAATCATATAGTTAGGCCATGCTTCATTTTCATTACACAAAATACTCCCATCATGCACAACCCCGATGACGAGCCGAGCAATTGTTTCATACTTTTTAACGCGCTTCAACTTTTTTCAACTCTTACGCAATACATGAGCGCAAGCCATGGACATAGCACTATGGTGGTATATGGTGGTGGTTGTGAGGACAAAAATAGGGAGAAGATAGTCTCACACCAACTAGGTGTATCAATGGGCTATGGAGATGCCCATCAATAGATATCAATGTGAGTGAGTAGGGATTGCCATGCAACAGATGCACTAGAGCTATAAATATATGAAAGCTCAACAAAAAGCACTAAGTGGTTGTGCATCCAACTCGCTTGCTCACGAAGACCTAGGGCATTTTGAGGAAGCCCATCATTGGAATATACAAACCAAGTTCTATAATGAAAAATTCCCACTAGCATATGAAAGTGACAACATAGGAGACTCTCTATCATGAAGATCATGGTGCTGTTTTTGAAGCACAAGTGTGGAGAAAGAGATAGTAGCAATTGTCCCTTCTCTCTTTTTCTCTCATTTTATTTTTTTATTTTTTTATGTTTTTCTTTTTTTCCTCTTTCTTTTTTTCTTTTCCTTTTTTTCCTTTTTTCTTTTTTTCTTTTTGGTGGGCTTCTTTGGCCTCTTTTATTTTTATAAAGTCCGAAGTCTCATCCCGACTTGTGGGGGAATCATAGTCTTCATCATCCTTTTCTCACTGGGACAATGCTCTAATAATGAAGATCATCACACTTTTATGGATTTACAACTCAAGAATTACAACTCAAAGCTAGAACAAAATATGACTCTATATGAATGCCTCCGGCTGTGTACCGGGATATGCAATGAATCAAGAGTGACATGTATGAAAATTATGAAGGTGGTCTTGCCACAAATACGATGTCAACTACATGATCATGCAAAGAGCAATATGATAATGATGAAACGTGTCATAATAAACGGAATGGTGGAAAGTTGCGTGGAAATATATCTCGTAATGGCTATGGAAATGCCATAATAGGTAGGTATGGTGGCTGTTTTGAGGAAGGTAAATAATGGGTGCATGATACCGGCGAAAGTTGCGCGGCATAATAGAGGCTAGCAAAGTGGAAGGATGAGTGTGCGTATATCCATGGACTCACATTATATATAAAGAACTCATATACTTATTGCAAAAGTATACTTAGCCCTCGAAGCAAAGTACTACTACGCATGCCCCTAGAGGGATAGATTGGTAGGAAAATACCATCGCTCATCCCCGACTGCCACTCATAAGGAAGACAATCAAAAGAGCACCTCATGCAAAAAAAAATCACACAACTTTTACGATACGTGCATGCCACGGTACTTGCCAACTTCAACAAAAGTATTTCTCAATTTCATAATTATCCACTAGCATGACTGTAACGCCCTCGATGCGGCTATAGCTCCCACGTGTCGAGGCACGACTTAGAGGCATAACCGCATTGAAAGCAATGTCGCAAGTCGGGCAATCATTACAACATCCCATGTAATACATAATAAAAGGGGGAGATAACATAGTTGGCTTACACTCGCCACGTCACATCAGAGTACATAAATAACATCCATCAAACAAACACTCATGGCCCGACTACGGCGCCAAAATAGAAAAGAACCCAACATGCGACAAGGTCCTGAATCGATAACCCCAACTAGGCACCACTACTGATCATCCGGAAAAGATACGTAGTATCGCTGAGAGTCCTCGTCGTACTCCCACTGGAGCTCGTAGTCGTAAACTGGAGCAGAAACACCTGGACCTGCATCTGGAGTTGTAGTATCTGTGAGCCACAGGGACTCAGCAATCTTACACCCACGCGATCAAAACTATTTAAGCTCATAGGAATGGATAAGGCAAATATATGTGGAGCTGCAGCAAGCGACTAGCATATGTGGTGGCTAACTTATACGCAAAAGAGAGCGAGAAGAGAAGGCGAAGCACGAGCGAGGAGTTAAAGGAACATCCTGCGCAAGCATAACTCCAACACCGTGTCCACTTCCCGGACTCCGCCGAGAAGGGGCCATCACGGTAACACACACGGTTGATTCATTTTAATTAAGTTTAATTAAAGTTATCTACAACCGGACATTAACAAATTCCAATCTGCCCATAACCGCGGGCACGGCTTTCGAAAGATCAATCCCTGCAGGGGAGTCCCAACTTAGCCCATAACAAGCTCTCACGGTCAACGAAGGAATAGACCTCCACCCGAGACACACCGATCAGACTCGGCAACCCGGTACAACAAGACAATTCGATAGGTTAAAACAAGACCAGCAACACCGCCCGAATGTGCCGACAAATCCCGATAGGAGCTGCACATATCTCTTTCTCAGGGCACACTCAGATGAGCGCTCCATACAACTAAAACCAAACCTCGAGTTTCCCCGAGGGGGCGCTGCACAGGACTCTAGTTTGGACCAACGCTCAGAGGAGCACTGGCCCTGGGGGGTTAAAATAAGATGACCTTCGGGCTCCGGAAACCCAAGGGAAAAAGAGGCTAGGTGGCAAATGGTAAAACCAATGTTGGGCATTGCTGGAAAAGCTTTAATCAAGGCGAACTATCAAGGGGTTCCCATTATAACCCAACCGCGTAAGGGACGCAACAATCCGGGAACATAACACCGATATGACGGAAACTAGGGCGGCAAGAGTGGAACAAAACACTAGGCGAGAGGCCGAGCCTTCCACCCTTTACCAAGTATATAGATGCATTAAGATAACATAGCAATATAATGATACCCCAACAAGCAATATAAATGTTCCAACAAGGAACGGCTCCAATCTTCACCTGCAACTAACAACGCTATAAGAAGGGCTGAGCAAAGCGGTAACATAGCCAATCAATGGTTTGCTAGGGCAAAGGTGGGTTAGAGGTTCAACATGGCAATTGGGAGGCTGACAAGCAAAAGGTAGGCATCGTAGCGGTGGCAAAGCAAAAGAGCGAGCAAACTAGCATAGCAAAGATAGTAGTGATTTCGAGGGTATGATCATCTTGCCTGCACAGTTGTCAGAGTTGACTGGATCCTCACAAGCAAACTCAACGGGCTCCTCGGTAGCAAACTCGTCTCCCGGCTCTACCCAAACAAGACAAACAAGCAACAAGGATACAATCAACCACGGGCAAGACCAAGCAATATGATGAAATGACGATATGCTATGCGGGATGCGATGCGGGATGCAAAATGCAAGATGTGACAGGAAATGCATGAACCTGTCATCAACTTGGAAAACCAAGTGTGCCACTGGATAGAGGGGATGAAATCGCTTGAAAACGATATAAAGATCATTGGAATCGGAGTTACGGTTTGGGAATGGCAAGCGTTTTAAGATATGGCATCGGTCTGCGATTATAGCAAGTAGGCATCTAAATGCAACGAAAAGAACATGCTACAGACACCAAACATGAAAACAAAATACATGGCAGTGATGTACACAAGATGGTTGACAAAACACTAGCACTGAGCCATAGGCAAATTCATCCATTAAGAGGTTCAAACAAGCATGGCTAAAACGCAAATGCAAAACAGATTTCAGACTTAGTGAAATTAACACTAGTCTGAAGTTTTCAGATCACGAAGCTCTCTTCGGAGCAGCAAAACAACATGATAAAAAACCTTAACATGACAAGTAAGAACATGGCATGGAGCTACTCAACAAGCTTAATAAAACACCCAAAGTGACCTGGGGCCAAAAGGGGTCACAAAATACTCTACCGAGCTCACGAACATCGCTCGAACACAATCAGTTTTCAGACTTAGTGAAAACTGAGACATGCTGAAATTTAACTCACGAAGGCATGTAAACGAGCTCGATGCACTCACTACGGTGCAAGTCATGGCAAGGAAAGCATATAACCAGCAAGAAGGCACAAAGTGCTAGCTACTCATGGCAAGAACGAAGGCATAGCATGCATGGAACGCTAACGGTAGCATCGGCGAAATCGCAAACAAGTTGACGATCTGCCCAGATTAACAACGAAGCAAAAGTTGAGCTCGATTGAGTCAACCTAGAGCACTCCACAAATGCCAACAAAGACATGGATGGATAGAGCATGACATAAATATCAAAACTCCCTTACTGATCATCCTCAAAAGAGGCACGGATCACTAGGAAACAAGCTGGACATATAGCATCATGAACTAAAATATCCCAGACTTAGCGAAAATCACTAAGTCCCTGAAATATGCAATCTCAGGTACCTCTCTTCGCAAGCTTGCACAAGACAACACACACACCCTAAAAATGCATGGGTGGCACCTCTGGAAAGAAGACAAAATGCTTCACAATACATCCCAAAGGGGCACAGGCATATCATGCACGGATTAAATATAGCAAAAATGACAAAAGTGCAAGATGAACTAACGGATCTGCAATTTAACTCACGAAGCCTCCTTCTAACAGCATTTTGGGTATCAAGATGACCTCAAATGCAAATGATGCAATGGAATGAAATGATGTACATGTCGAGGCGAACATTTTGATATATCATACGCCCCAAACGGAGCTACGGTTGCGGAGATACAAGCAGTCAAAGGTAGCATAAAAAAACTAGGGTTTCGAGGATAAAAGTCAACCGTTCGAAATCAGATCTGGATCCAGATCTCGCGGTTACTGTTCACCGCCGGAGCACGGAAGCCGAGGTGCACCGGGGACTTGCCGGAAATGGTGGGGACGGCGGCCGGAGCAGCGGGGAGAGGCCGGGGCCGGAGGAGAGGACGACGTGGAGGCGGCGGGGCGGCGCCGGCAGCCCGCGGCGGCGTGGGGCGCGGCCCGCGTCGTCCCGGCGAGGCGGCGGCGGCAGCAGCCGGGCTCGGTGGCGGCGGCGGCCGCCGGCGTGCGGTGGCGCGGAGGAGAGGCAGCGGCGCGAGGCGCGAGGAGGCGCTGGGCGGCGGCGTGGGCCTCGGGGGCCGGCCACGGGCCTCCCGGGCCTGGCGGCGGGGATGTGGTCCGGTGCCACGTGGCGGCGCGGGAGTGGCGGCGGAGAAATGTCCGGCCGGGTCGGACGTGTCCGGCTCGGCGCGGAGATGTTTTTTTTTGAACTAGGGTTTCGGGGAGAGGGAGAGATCCGAAAACGGAGGGGTGTATATATAGGCATAAGTGGAGCTAGGAGAGTCCAAATGAGGTGCGGTTTTCGCCCACACGATCGTGATCGAACGCTCTAGGACATGGAGCAGAGTTTGGTGGGTTTTGGGCCAAATTTGGGGGGTGTTGGGCTGCAACACACACGAGGCCTTTTCGGTCCCTCGGTTAACCGTTGGAGTATCAAACGAAGTCCAAATGATACGAAACTTGACAGGCGGTCTACCGGTAGTAAACCAAGGCCGCTTGGCAAGTCTCGGTCCAATCCGGAAATGTTTAGACCCCACACACGAAAGAAGACTAGAAATGACCACCGGAGGAGAACGAAGCGCCGGAATGCAAAACGGACAACGGGGAAAATGCTCGAATGCATGAGATGAACATGTATGCAAATGCAATGCGCGAGATGGCATGATAAGAGATGCACGAAAAAGAAAAACAACACACGGAGACAAAGACCCGAACCCGAGAAATAAATATATCTTGACACCGGAAACGGCAAGAGTTGGAGTACAAATGGGGAAAGTTACATCTGGGGCGCTACAACACTCCACCACTACGAAAAGATCTCGTCCCGAGATCTAGGACTGAAAGAACTCCGGGTACTCAGAACGGAGGTGATCCTCGCGTTCCCAGGTAGCTTCACGGTCGGAATGGTGAGACCACTTAACTTTGAGAAATTTGATTGACTTGTTGCGAGTCTTGCGTTCAGTCTCTTCAAGAATAGCAACTGGGTGCTCACGATAGGAGAGATCTTCTTGGAGCTCAATGTCCTCGAAGTTGACGGTGCGGTCAGGAGTCTTGAAGCACTTTCGAAGCTGAGAGACATGGAACACATCATGAACATTTGCAAAGTTTGAAGGAAGCTCGAGTTGATAGGCGAGGTCGCCTCTCTTGCTGACAATCTTGAAAGGTCCCACGTATCTAGGGGCAAGCTTCCCTTTGATACCGAAGCGACGAGTACCTTTCATGGGAGAGACGCGGAGGTAAACATGATCTCCGATCTCGAAAGCCAGATCACGATGCTTACTATCATAGTAGCTCTTCTGACGGGACTGGGCTGCTTTGAGGTTATCACGAATGACTTTGCACATTTCTTCTGCTTCTGTGATTAAGTCATTACCCAGCAGCTGACGTTCTCCGGTTTCAGACCAGTTGAGAGGGGTACGGCACTTCCTGCCATATAGAATTTCAAAGGGGGCCTTGCCCGAACTTGCTTGAAAGCTGTTGTTGTATGAGAATTCAGCATAAGGAAGACAATCCTCCCACTTCATGCCGAAGGAGATCACACAAGCCCTGAGCATATCTTCAAGAATCTGATTGACACGCTCGACTTGACCGCTTGTTTGAGGATGGAAAGCTGTGCTGAAGCGGATGTTGGTGCCCATGGCTTTCTGAAAAGAATCCCAAAACTTGGAGGTAAAGATGCTGCCATGGTCTGAAGATATCACTTGAGGAATACCGTGCAGAGAGACAATGCGAGAGGTATAGAGTTCCGCCAATTGAGCTGCAGTGATTGACTCTTTGATAGGCAGAAAATGAGCCACTTTGGTGAGCTTGTCGATGACGACAAATATAGCATCATTGCCACGCTTGGACTTTGGAAACCCAGTCACGAAGTCCATTTCAATGTGGTCAAACTTCCATTCTGGAATGGCAAGAGGTTGGAGGAGACCAGCTGGCCTTTGGTGTTCTGTCTTCACTCTTCTGCAGACATCACACTCGTTCACGAATTGAGCGATCTCGCGCTTCATTCGAGTCCACCAATAAGTTTGCTTGAGGTCCTGATACATCTTCGTACTACCAGGGTGGATGGAGAGGAGAGAGTTGTGAGCCTCGTTCATGATCACCTTACGAAGTTCACCTTTGGGCACAACAATTCGATCCTCGAAGAAGAGAGCGTCCTTGTCATCAAGTCGGTAGCACTTGTACTTGGACTGACTCTTTGCAATACCAGTCTTCACCTTCTTCACCATAGCATCAAGAAGTTGGGCTTGGCGAATCTGGTCTTCTAAGGTAGGAGAGACTTGAAGGTTGGCGAGGAAACCTTGAGGAACAACTTGCAAATTAAGTTTGCGGAAAGCTTCACAAAGCTCGGGTTGATAAGGCTTGAGAATCAGACTGTTGCAATATGCTTTTCTGCTCAAAGCGTCAGCAATCACATTAGCCTTGCCTGGAGTATACTCGATACTCGGATTGTACTCTTGAATCATTTCGACCCATCGAGTCTGCCTGAGGTTGAGATTAGGCTGAGTGAAGATGTACTTGAGACTCTTGTGATCAGTGAAAATATCCACTTTCCTTCCCAATAGAAGATGTCTCCAAGTCAACAAAGCGTGCACAACTGCCGCCAACTCGAGATCATGAGTGGGGTAGTTCTTCTCATTAGATTTCAACTGGCGAGAGGTATAAGCAACAACTTTCTTCTCTTGCATCAGTACAGCACCGAGACCTTGGAGAGAGGCATCACAAAAGACCTCGTACGGCTTGGTTTCATCAGGCGGAGTCAGAACTGGAGCAGTGATCAATTTCTCTTTCAAAGTGTTGAAAGCAATATCACACTCCGGAGACCAAACGTACTTGACGTGCTTCTGAAGAAGATTTGAGAGAGGCTTGGCGATCTTAGAAAAATTTTCAACGAATCTTCTGCAATAGCTTGCGAGACCGAGGAAACTGCGGAGTTGCTTTACGTTCTGAGGAGGTTCCCAATTCACAATTGCGGACACCTTCTCAGGATTCACGGAAATGCCCTTGGCAAAGATGATATGACCAAGATAAAGAACCTCATCGAGCCAAAATTCACACTTGGAGAACTTGGCGTAGAACTGATGTTCTCTGAGCTTGTCAAGAACCAAACGCAAGTGCTTGGCATGATCTTCCTTGTTCTTCGAGAAAACCAGAATGTCGTCGAGATAGACCAAAACGAATTCATTGGTGTAGGGGTTGAAGATGAAGTTCATCATGCGAGAGAACGTCGGAGGAGCGTTGGCGAGGCCAAAAGACATGATGGTGTATTCATAAGAACCAAAGCTTGTTCTGAACGCCGTCTTGGGAATATCTTGCTCACGAATACGAATCTGATGATAACCCATACGGAGATCAAGCTTGGAGAATACTTGAGCACCCTTGAGTTGTTCGAACAGCCCATTGATGTTGGGAAGTGGGTATTTGTTCTTGATGGTCTTCTTGTTTACTGGACGGTAATCAACACAAAGTCGACTCGATCCATCCTTCTTCTTCACAAAAAGAACACCACAACCCCACGGAGAAGTACTAGGCCGAATGAGACCCAATATTTCTTGCTCATCGAGTTGTTTCTTCAACTCCTTCAACTCTTCGGGGCCGAGCTTGTAGGGACGTTTGCACACAGGTTCCGTACCGGGCTCAAGTTCAATAACGAATTCAACCGGCCGGTTTGGAGGCATCCCTGGAAGTTCTTCTGGAAAGACGTCTTGATACTCACAAACGACAGGAATTTGAGAGATGGCATCCAATTCACCCTTCTCATTGAGAGAAAACAACCGGATGGAATTATCTCGAGCGGCAAAGACAATGACATCCTCAGACGAATGAGTCAATTGAATCTGCCTGGCAGCACAGTCAAGATGTGCCTTGTGCTTAGAAAGCCAATCCATTCCGAGAATAAGATCAATATCCGAGTTACCGAGAACAATTGGGGAAGAAAGGAACTTGTAGTCACCCAATGTGATAGAAACCTCAGGGACGCAGGTGTTAGCTGTCATCTGCTTGCCCGGTGACACAATTTGCAAGGAACTATGCAGATACTGATAATCACACTCATACTTTGATGCAAAAGGTTTGGAAATGAAGCAATGTGATGCACCTGTGTCAAAAAGAACT
>NC_041393.1:242347206-242349082 GCF_002162155.2 Triticum dicoccoides
CTTGTTCTGAAAGCCTGGGTTGGGTGGGTGGGAGAAACCACTGCCACCTTTGCTCTTCTGCTGATACGGCTGACGGAACGGAGGAGGAGGAAGCCAATACTTCTGCTGCTTGACCACTTGAGTAGAGGAAGAAGGAGTAACATCTCTGGCACGCTTCCTGGAAGCATCACATCTCATCTGAGCAGCCTCTTGCTTCAGTGCCATGTTGTAGAACTCATCGTATCTCAACGGCTCAAAGAGGACAAGAGCGAGCTGAATTTCCTCACGAAGACCACCCCTGAACTGATAGATCATACTCTTCTCATCAGGAACATCCTGCTTGGCAAAACGGGCGAGCTTCTGGAACAACTTGTTGTAGTCATAGACAGACAAAGAGCCTTGCTTCAGATTGCGGAATTCCTGACGCTTACTCTCAACCACACTTTGAGGGATGTGATGAGCGCGGAAATCTTGACGGAAAACGTCCCAAGTGATCAGACGTCCACCTCTGGAATCCTTATACTGCTGGAACCACTCTGCAGCCTGATCTTTGAGCTGGAAAGAAGCGAACTTGACGAAATCTTCAGGCCTGACGTTGCTGCATTCAAAATGCTTGCCCAGATCCACTAGCCAATCGTCAGCATTGGTAGCCTCAACACAACCGCTGAACGTCTTTGGGCCATTAGCAAGGAACTGGTTCAGAGTAGCAAAGTGGTGCTGATTATGGCCTTGATTTCCTTGACTGCCTTGATTGCGCTCTTGAAGGATTTGCATGATCAACTGTGTGTTTGCATTAGTAGCGGCCATCACAGCTTGCCATGCTTCCGGAGGAGGCGGAGGTGGAGGCGGATTAGGATTCGGAGTCGTGCGCGTTGGAGGAGCCATCCTGAAGAGGTTAACCACCATTAGCACATTGATAGACAACAATATAGAAGCTGAATCCAACGGAATGAAAATTGCAACATATAGTCTTCACATCCGAACAAAATGAACGAATGCATTCCTCTTCAAATGGTCACCTATCCATAAATTGAGAAGCCACGAAGAATAAAGGAAGAAAAATAATTCAACAAGGTACGGATCAAGAACGAATAATCGGTAAGAAATCCCAATCTCAAACCAATATCCGTGGAAGAAGAACTAGAGCTACTAGAACTCCCACCTATGAAATTCCCGAACCTTTCCGGTTATGCAATCAGGTGTTGGGGATACAGGGGAAGCACAATATCTCACCCAAACTAGCAAATCCTACATCCAGCTGTATCCATCCTTCAACACATAACCAAGAAAACTTCGGAAACCATCTACCTCAACCTTCGAAAAGCATCCGTTATACAAGTTATGGCGATACTCCCGAACTCCCGCCCAGTACTGGGTGGCGTCGAGGTTATCTCACCAACGAACTGCATAAAAGAGATTTTCGATGTCGGCGAACATATCTCAAGTATACCAGAATTGCAACGATGAAATTGTGACGACAACACCTCGGAGCTCAACTCCCCGGGACACTGCCACAACCCCTAAAGACAGGAGGCACCAAGAACAATGTTCTCGTCACAAACCCATCGGAACAAAACCAAAATACTCGCGTGATCCTAAATTTTTTTTTGTGAAATTTGAGAAGAGAAGAATCAAAACTCTACGCCAGGATGCCTTACCAGAGCGATGAGGAGACTGGGAAGTAAAAAGAATTCCTAAGCTCTCCGATATATAATTCCTAAGGACTCAAAACATTTTTCTAGACACAACTCGGCTGCTAAAAACGATCAAGCAATGGGGCTCCTAAGGTCAGGGAAGGCTCTGATTACCAACTTGTAACGCCCTCGATGCGGCTATAGCTCCCACGTGTCGAGGCACGACTTAGAGGCATAACCGCATTGAAAGCAATGTCGCAAGT
>NC_041393.1:242352639-242456749 GCF_002162155.2 Triticum dicoccoides
GGACGTGTCCATCGGCGGCGGAGGAGGTTTTTTTTTTTTTAGGGTTTCGGGGAGAGGGAGAGATCCGAAAACGGAGGGGTGTATATATAGGCATAGAGGGAGCTAGGAGAGTCCAAATGAGGTGCGGTTTTCGCCCACACGATCGTGATCGAACGCTCTAGGACATGGAACAGAGTTTGGTGGGTTTTGGGCCAAATTTGGAGGGTGTTGGGCTGCAACACACACGAGGCCTTCTCGGTCCCTCGGTTAACCGTTGGAGTATCAAACGAAGTCCAAATGATACGAAACTTGACAGGCGGTCTACCGGTAGTAAACCAAGGCCGCTTGGCAAGTCTCGGTCCAATCCGGAAATGTTTAATCCCCACACACGAAAGAAAACTAGAAATGACCACCGGAGGAGAACGAAGCGCCGGAATGCAAAACGGACAACGGGGAAAATGATCGAATGCATGAGATGAACATGTATGCAAATGCAATGCACGAGACGACATGGTATGAGATGCATGAAAACGAAAACAACACACGGAGACAAGGACCCGAACCCGAGAAATAATTATAACTTAGTGCCAGGGACGGCAAGAGTTGGATACAAATATGGAAAGTTACATCTGGGGCGTTACAATGACCCTAACATTACTACCTTTATATCTCAAAACAATTATCAAGCAACAAATTGATCATAGCATCCAATTCACTTCTATGATAGTTTTTATTATACCCAACTTGGATGCTCATCATTCTAGGACCAAATTTGTAACCATAGCAAATACCATGCTGTTCTAAAAGACTATCAAAATAATATAAGTGAAGCATGAGAGACTAGCAATTTCTTCAAAATCAATCCACCGCCATGCTCTAAAAGATATAAGTGAAGCACTAGAGCAAAAACTATCAAGCTCAAAAGATATAAGCGAAGCACATAGCATATTCTAATAAATTTCAATCAAATAGGCTTCTCCCAAAAGGTGTGTACAGAAAGGATAATTGTGGTAGACTAAACAACAAAGACTAATATAATACACGACACTCCAAGCAAAACACATATCATGTGGCGAATAAAAATATAGCTCCCAATAAAGTTACCAATGAACGAAGACGAAAGAGGGGATGCCTTCCCGGGGCATCCCCAAGCTTAGGCTTTTGGCTATTCTTGAATATCTTGGGGTGCCACAAGCATCCCCAAGCTTAGGCTCTTGCCACTCTTTATTCCATAGTCCATAAAAGTTTTACCCAAAACCTGAAAACTTCACAACACAAAACTCAACAGGAAATCTTATAAGCTCCGTTAGTGAAAGAAAACAAAACCACCACATAAAGTATTGTAATGAACTCATTATTTATTTATTTTGGTGTTAAACCTACTATATTCCAAGTTCTCTATGATTCATACCCTTACATATTAGCCATAGATGCATCAAAATAAGCAAACAACACACGAAAAACAGAATCTGTCAAAAACAGAACAGTCTATAGCAATCTGTAACTAACACAGACTTCTGGAACTCTAAAAATCCTACCCAAATAGAACGCCTGGACAATTTGTTTATTGATCAGAAGCAAAAATAATCAATGCAAAATCACGTTTCTGTGATTTATTGAATTTTTTCTCGTGAGCGCAAAGTTTCTGTTTTTCAGCAGAATCAAATCAACTATCATCATAGGTTATCCTATAGGTTCTACTTGGCACAAACACTAAATAAAACATGAAAACACATCTAAACAGAAAGTAGATGCAAAATTTATTGCTAAACAGAAACAAAAAACACAAAGAAAATTGGGTTGCCTCCCAACTAGCGCTATCGTTTAACTCCCCTAGCTAGGCATAAAAGCGAAGATAGATCTAAGTAGTGCCATCTTTGGCACTTGATTCATCGATAGAGCACTTATAATCTTTAGGGGTTTCTCCCTTTTTAGCAATGATAAAACCTTTAGGCAAAATTCAAGAAATTCATTTGTAGAAGAAGATTCTTTAATGATAGAGAGACAATTGGGATGATCACTTATGGATTTGAGATCCGTGTCTCCCTTATTAGAAGTTTCACCCTTATTTTTAGGAACATAAATAAACTTGGCGGTTTTGGTAGGGGGTCTGGAGTGTTTTTCATGGAAGAAAATGGGGAACCTAAGTTAGTAATGATATCCTCAAGTTTACCAATTCTTGCAGAATCTAAATCTAATTTTTCATTAACTATAGGTTCTTTCTCTTTAAGATTTTTCAAAGTGACTCCAACCCTAGATCCGTATTGGGTAATTTGATTATGAATCTTTTTATCCAAATTTTCAATTAACTCAACAGTGGCAATTTTATTTTCAATGATCTCAAGCCGTTGCATAACATGTTCCAAAGTTAAAACAGTTCCATTAACCAAAAGAGGTGGTGAGCCAAACAAATCCAACATAGCATTATAAGCTTCAAACGTGTGGCTATTAAAGAAATCCCCTCCGGCAACGGTATCAAGAACGCATCTATTCCAAGGAGTAATGCCTACATAAAAATTGCGAAGAAGAACGGAAGTAGAAAGCTTCCTAGTGGATTTATTTTGAGCATTGCAAATTCTATGCCAAACATCTTTTAAATTTTCTCCCTCCCTTTGCTTAAAATTGAGAATTTCATGTTTGGGAGTAATAACAAGGATAGGAGGACTAGCCATAATGACAAGGTAAACGATCTAACACATGAGCAAACTAGAAAAGGCAAGCGAAAGAGAGAGGAGATTGGGAAAGAGAGGGCGAATAAAACGGCAAGGGTGAAGTGGGGGAGACGAAAATGAGAGGTAAATGACAAATAATGTAAATGCGAGGGAGATGAGTTTGCGATGGGTACTTGGTATGTCTTGACTTGAGCGAAGACCTCCCCGGCAACGGCGCCAGAAATCCTTCTTGCTACGTCTCGAGCTTGCGTTGGCTTTCCTTGAAGAGGAAAGGGTGATGCAGCACAGTAGCGTAAGTATTTCCCTCAGTTTTTGAGATCAAGGTATCAATCCAGTAGGAGGCTCCTCACAAGTCCCATGAACCTACACAAACAAACAAAGAACTCGCAACCAACACGATAAAGGGGTTGTCAATCCTTTCACGGCCACTTGCAAAAGTGAGATCTGATAGAGATAATATGATAAGATAAATATATTTTTGGTATTTTATAATATAGATGCAGAAAATAAAGATGCAAATAAAAGTAGATTGAAAGCTTATATGATAAAGGATAGAACCGGGGGCCATAGGTTTCACTAGAGGCTTCTCTCAAAATAGCATAAGTATTACAGTGGGTGAACAAATTACTGTCGAGCAATTGATAGAAAAGTGAATAATTATGAGATTATCTAGGCATGATCATGTATATAGGCATCACGTCTGCAACAAGTAGACCGACTCCTGCCTGCATCTACTACTATTACTCCACACATCGACCGCTATCCAGCATGCATCTAGAGTATTAAGTTCATAAGAACAGAGTAACGCATTAAGCAAGATGACATGATGTAGAGGGATAAACTCAAGCAATATGATATAAACCCCATCTTTTTATCCTCGATGGAAACAATACAATATGTGCCTTGCAACCCTTTCTGTCACCGGGTAAGGACACCGCAAGATTGAACCCAAAGCTAAGCACTTCTCCCATGGCAAGAAAGATCAATCTAGTAGGCCAAACCAAACCGATAATTCGAAGAGACTTGCAAAGATAACTCAATCATACATAAAAGAATACATAGAAGATTCAAATATTATTCATAGATAAACTTGATCATAAACCCACAATTCATCGGATCTCGACAAACACACCGCAAAAAGAGTTTACATCGAATAGATCTCCACAAGAGAGGGGGAAAACGTTGTATTGAGATCCAAAAAGAGAGAAGAAGCCATCTAGCTAATAACTATGGACCCGAAGGTCTGTGGTAAACTACTCACAACTCATCGGAGGGGCTATGGTGTTGATGTAGAAGCCCTCCATGGTGGATTCCCCCTCCGGCAGAACACCGGCGACGATGCCAAGATGGGATCTCGCGGATACAGAAGGTTACGGTGGCGGAAATATTTCTTCGGTGGCTCCCTGGATGTTTTCGGGGTATGTAGGCTTATATAGGAGGAAGAAGTACGTCGGTGGACGCCTGAGGGGCCCACGAGACAGGGGGCACTCCTAGGAGGGGTGGGCGCGCCCTCCTATCTCATGGCCGCCTCGGCTGCTTCTTGGCTTGCACTCCAAGTTCTCTGGATCACGTTCGTTCCAAAAATCACGCTCCCGAAGGTTTCATTCTGTTTGGACTCCATTTGATATTCCTTTTCTTCGAAATACTGAAATAGGAAAAACAAACAACAATACGGGCTGGGCCTCCGGTTAGTAGGTTAGTCCCAAAAATGATATAAATGTGTAAAATAAAGCCCATGAACATCCAAAACAGGTAATATAATAGCATGGAACGATCAAAAATTATAGATACGTTGGAGACGTATCAGAGAGCACCTCAAGTATGTCATCCAGATGCATTTCCCCCGGGAGATGTCAACCAACAACACCACCTAGTACGAGGGTTTGCTTGCCGGTCTCAGGATCGCGGCAGACCTCGGAGTCAAAAAGCTCATCGTCAGGGGTGACTCATAGCTCGTCGTCAGGCAGATGAACAAAGATTATCAAAGCCCGTTGATGGAAGCTTACGTAGATGAGGTGAGGAAACTAGAGGAGCACTTTGACAGTATACAAGTAGAGCATGTCCCTCGGATGGAGGAGGACATTGCCGACTACCTGTCAAAGCGTGCTGCCCTCAAGCTACCTGTGGAACCAGGTACTTTTGTGCTTCAGTTAACTCAACCATCCGTTGAGCCGTCAACCGGGCAGAGCAAGCGGAGGAAGCTAGGCTCCGGCAAGTACTTCCCCACCGAGCTCCCCGGAGCCGCCAGCAAAGATGTTGGCGTGGATGCCGATCCTGCCGCAGGGCGACTGACTCTGGCAGGACCTCAGGTCATGGTCGTAGAGACGGCCACTCCCGTGGCAGAAGAGATGCCTTTGGTCCTTATCATCGAGCCACAGGCTCCGGCATGGGCACAGCACACCGTCCGATTCCTCCAGAAAGGAGAGCTTCCTGTGGAGCGGGAAGAGGCAGAAAGAGTAGCCCGCCGGTCGGCTCTGTACCAACTCGTTGATAACGCATTGTACAGAAAAAGACCGAGTGGGGTGAAATTAAAGTGCATCTCCCGGGAGGAAGGACTAAAGCTGTTGGCAGAGATACATGGAGGCATATGTGGCTCCCACATAGGGTCGAGGGCCCTTGCCGGCAAAGCTTTCCGGCAAGGTTTCTTCTGGCCCACCGCCCTCCAGGATGCGACAACACTAGTAACCAAGTGTGAAGCGTGCCAGTTCCATTCGAAGAAGCTTCATCAACCAGCTCAAGCCATTCAAACTATCCCTCTCTCCTGGCCCTTCTCGGTCTGGGGGCTCGATATATTGGGCCCCTTCCCCCGTGCTGTCGGGGGCTTTGAGTACTTGTACGTTGCAATCGACAAGTTCACAAAGTGGCCAGAGGTGGAAGCAGTGAGGAAGGTGACGGTGCAGTCAGCCATCAAGTTCTTCAAGGGACTAGTGTGCCGTTTTGGGGTACCCAACAGGGTCATCACCGACAATGACACACAGTTCACAAGCCATGCCTTCATGCAATACATTGAGGATCTTGGCAGCAAGGTCTATTTTGCCTCCGTGGCACATCCACGGAGCAAGGGACAAGCAGAGAGAGCAAATGCTAAAGTCCTGCGAGGCTTAAGGACGAAGACCTTTGACAGGCTGCGCAAGAGTGGAAGGCACTGGATTGATGAGTTGCCGGCGGTTCTTTGGTCGATCAGAACGACGCCAAATCGAGCCACCGGCCAGACACCCTTTGTCCTGGTCTACGGGGTAGAAGCAGTTCTCCCCACGGAACTCATATACAGGTCACCTCGAGTGCTCACTTATGATGAGCTTGAGCAAGAGCGATTGCGGCAAGATGACGCAACGCTCCTTGAGGAAGATCGTCTCCAGGCGGCTGTGAGAGCAACACGCTACCGGCAAGCCTTGCGCCGCTACCATAGCCGCAAGGTTCATGCCCGGAGCTTTGAGGAAAGCGACCTTGTTCTTCGGCACGTTCAATCGGCCAAGAATTCCAACAAGTTGACGCCGAAGTGGGAAGGCCCTTATCGGGTAACACGAGTCACCAGGCCCGATGCAGTCCGGCTGGAGACCGAAGATGCCGTTCCAGTGAGCAACTCCTGGAACATCGAGCATCTCCGTAAATTTTACCCATAAGGCGCGGCTGTCGGGCCTCCCGACAAGCTACCCTTTTGTACAAGCCTTGCAGACAAGGCATGTAACCCTTTGTACAAAGCCAGGCGCAGACCCTGAGCATAAATAAACGAAGCGCTGGCGCCCTAAGTTATAGCATGCATGCTAGGTTGAGTCTCTTCCTTGGTTAGGGTTGATACTGCTTGGCGGCGGCTAACCCCTAGCTTAGAGATCGAGTGCGCGTCTCTCTGTTCTTATCTGTCTTCTTTGGTTCGCAGGGCACATATGTATTATTGCCGATCTATTTTGGAAGAAAGGGGACGGACCGTCGTCCGGGCCCCGGCAAGCCAAAGTTGTCGGGGGCTGCAAGGACAAGGATCCATCCGCGGCAAGACAAGGTTGCCGGGGGCTGCAGATCGAGATAACTTCTCTACCCTCTATCATGCATTTCGTTATGGACTGGGATACGTGAAACCTCGTTTTATTTCTAAGCTATCGTGCTCCCCTTTTTCGACGCCCAAGGATTATCCCCTGGGTCCGAATTTGGTCATAGCCGCGGCAGCAGAGAATAGGAACGAGGAGCCTAAGCCCACCTCGTCCCTGCCTCCACCAAGCGCGTGAGAAAGGTCGAGCGAAGTGGGGGGATGGCAAGGCCTGTTGCCAGGCGAAAAACCTTTATTTTAAAAAATAACAAGGATTCGCTCCTTGTCGTGGGTTCCACCCGCGAACGAAAAACCCGGCAAACATCCCTTTTTCATTAAAAAACATCCCATACAGGTACAGTTCATACGAAATGAAAAACATGAGCTAGGCGGTTACAAGTTCTAAAGTTAACAAAGGCCCGAAGGCTTACAAGACTAAAAAGAGATAAGGTGCCCGTAATCCCATGTCCCTCTCCTCAGGAAATGAAACAAGAGAGCGAAAGGGCAAAAGGGGCGCCTAGGCGAGGTATGAGCAGCATAAGACACCAAGAGAACATGCCGGCAGTCGCCTAGGAGAGGGTCGGCAGTGGCGGCACCAGGGAAAGAGCTGAAAGATGAGGAAGCGGTCTGTCAATGAAGGCGTCGGTGCCTACGTACTCCGACTTGACGGCCCGCCACCCGCCTTCTTCGCCTTCCCCGGCTTCCCTACGCCAGCCGCCCAAGGAGGCGCCCCCAAGAAGTCCAAGGAGCTGGCCCCTCCCCCAGTGGGTCCCGCCAGAGGAACGGCCAGGTGTAGATGCTGCTACTGTCGCACCCGCCCGGGCGGGGCGTCCGACGCCTACTCGGACTCGTCCCCGCCATCTTCCCCGCTGTCCTCCTCGTCACTCCCGCTCGAGGAAGTGTTCCCGTCATCGGAAGAGCTCTCCACGCAACACTTCAAGCGAGTTCCAAGATCTCCAAAGACCTTGATGGAGAGAAAGTCATTCTCCATTAATTTGAAGAAGAGAACGAGCCCCACCGTCAAGTTGTGGACGCGGGCGAAGGTCTTCCACCCACGGCGGAGATACATGACATGAGGGGCGGGTAACTCGACGTCGGCCCACGTGCCGCTGTTCCCACAACCCCTCATGTGCAGCCGCAGCGCCTGCGGTGGATCCAGCTCCATCTCTCGCGCGAATGGAGTCGGAAGACGAAGACGATGGCGCGGCGGCTGGCGCAGCCTGACAAAGAACTCGCAAGGGTTGTCCCCGACGTGGCCCTCCACCGGAGGAGGGGCCGCTGGCGAAGGCGAGGCTGATATGCCGCCTCGTCCTCCTCTCCCTCGGGCGCCACGACGGACTCGACCTCGCCCCCTCCCCCTCCCTCTCACGGCCGGCTCCGCCGCTACGAGCTGTTGGGGAGGGGTGATGCACTATCGAGCCGAGACCCTCGCCGCAACCGATGAAGCGTCGCCACGCCCCCTCGCCATGGCAGAAGAAAGGAGGAAGCAGGAATGGGGAGAGGCAGATGACGAAGGATTGAGAGGCGTCGTTCCTCCCGCTCCCCTCTTTGTAAAGGGGCAAGGGCGAGGCTTGGCCACCCCCTCTCAGCCAATCCGGCCCGTTGAAGTGACAGCAAGCGGGGACATCGACCGCCCTCCCTGCTCCATTGAAGGCACATGGGAATCGACCCACACGCGCGCACAACTTCCCACATCCCGCGCACCTGTCATTCGCTCTGCATTGTGCATGCAGCGAACATGGCACAAGGGATGGGTGCAGTGGGACGCGTGGAGCGATGGTTCCCAAGTAAGGGCAGTAAATGAGCAACGGCCCTACGGTCTCGAAGAGGCACACAAGCCGCCTCTTTATTGTCCACCATAGGATGGCGCCAGCATGCTTCCATCATGCGCGCGCACGACCCCCAGTCGCGTGTTCATCGCAGGACGTGGGGAAGCGCAACAGACGGAACAGTTACCATGGTAAAATCCGCCACGCCTACCCCTGCACCGTTCTGGGCCTGGCCCAACAACATGTCGCGCATATGTATGGCCCAGGCCCGGGGGCTCCTGTCGGTGTACAAAAGTAGGGGCTCTCCTTTTGACCCCTTTACTTGTGCACGGGCAGTCAGAGCCGCCATACGTCGCGGCCACACATAGCAGGGCAAAGGAGGGAAGCCGGAGAAAAGCCGAAGGTTCGAGACGAACAAGGCAACATCAAGGACCAAGGCCACAAAGCGCAGACGGGCGAAGCAGGTTGCCTCGGCAAGACCCTTGCCAGGGCAGCTCGCCCACACCAGCGGAGCGAGCCACCCTTGAACCCACGGCTTCCAATGTCAACAACCACGTTGAACCAGGGCTCGGGAGGCGCCTCCATGGTGGCATGCAGATCTTTGTGAAGACATAGAATGCTCAGGATTAGATAAGGATAGGAAAGCAACAATCCTCGCCAAGATCCTTACCAAAGGAACCGACAAGACCCTTGGCAAGATCCTTGCCGGGGATGCCAGCGCGCCACGGCAAGACCCTTGCCGGGCCACCCGACAAGACCCTTGCCAGAGGCAGCACCAGGGCCACTGCCAGGCCCACACCAACCAACTCCCCGCCGACGTTCGCATGCAGCTGCCAGCGCAACCAGCTGGGCAGGCACCTGCGTGGCAACATGCAGCCTCCAGGCTAACTCAGCACACACCTGCGTGGCGGCATGCAGGTCTTCGTGGAGGCTCCACCACCTCGCCACCTCAGTTGCTTGCCTGCCTACATGGCACCGCATGCGTCGCTGGCCAGGGCGCGTGTTGAAGCGAGGAGGAGCAGCGACGGACGAGATGGGCCTCGCTCCCGTCCCCGATAAAGTGAAGGGACACCTAAGCCATGCATTAAATGCATCTTGTCCTGTAATACAGGCGATAAGATCGCAACACTGTAGGCCTTTCCACCTCCTGTGTGCCACTGTGGCAGCCCCTTTTGCCTATAAAAGGAGGCCCATGGCATACAGAGAAAGGATTTGGCTCTTTCGAACCACACAGCATCCATAGCTAGTTCGAGAGCTCAATACATCCACCAAAGCAGGACTAGGGTTTTATGCATCCTCGCGGCCCGAACCTGGGTAAACGATCCCCGTGTCAACTACTAATCCCGCTCTTCACACAACCCCGTGCCCCACAACCGTAGTAGGGATTGTTGTGATCCCATAGGTGTCATTTCCCCACCGACAATTTCACATAAATTCCAAGCATAGCATTGCAAACGATGAATTTGATCGAGTAGAAGTTTCCCTTTTTGAGTCAAGCAATGATCCCTAAAGTATTCACGTTGATTCAACGTTACTCCCATTATAAAGTTGAATGGGGTTTTCTTAGGATTATCAAAGTAGTACATAATATCTTTCACATAATGAGCATCGAGGGTTTTAGGAGGTTCCCCATCTCCATGAGGAGCAAGTACACCTAATTTTTTTGGTATTTCGTGTTCCATATCCATAAATAAAGATAGAGAACACCTTAGAACAGCAAATAAAAATAACTTAGTGATAAAACAAACAAGCACACACGAGAATATTCACCCCACGCTATTGCTCCCTCGCAACGGCGCCAAAAAAAAGGTCTTGATAACCCACAAATATAGTGGATCAATTGTAGCCTCTTTCGATAAGTAAGAGTGTCGAACCCAATGAGGAGCTAAAGGTAGAACAAATATTCCCTCAAGTTCTATCGACCACTGATACAACTCTACGCACGCTTAACGTTCGCTTTACCCAAAACAAGTGTGAAACTAGAAGTACTTTGTAGGTGTTGATGGATAGGTTTGCAAGAATATAAAGAGCACGTAAATAAAAACTAGGGGCTGTTTAGATAAATACGCAATAAAGTTAGTATAGCGAGTGTGGATAAGTGGTGGTAGGAGTTGTGAAATTGTCCCTAAGCAATTGACTACTTTACTAGACAGATAGCAAGTTTTATGTGGGAGAGGCCACTGCTAGCATGTCATCCCTGACTTGGAATTCTATGCACTTATGATTGGAACTATTAGCAAGCATCCGCAACTACTAACGTTCATTAAGGTAAAACCCAACCATAGCATTAAGATATATTGGTCCCCCTTCAATCCCACATCCATCAATTTCTATGCTAGGTTGAAGCTTCTATCACTCTTGCCCTCCAATACATAGTCCTATCAACATACAACTAACCCTATGGTGTGATCCACGCGCACGCTCATATGATGGGCACCAAAGGACAACAACATAACCACAAGCAAATTAAACCAATCATAGCAATTCACCAATCACCGATAGGACAACGAAAATCTACTAAGACATCATAGGATGGCAACACATCATTGGATAATAATATGAAGCATAAAGCACCATGTTCAAGTAGAGGGTACAGCGGGTTGCGGGGAGAGTGGACCGCTGAATATAGATGGGGGAAGGTGATGACGATGTTGGGGAAGACTACGGAGGTATTGGTGTAGATCGCGGTGATGATGATGGCCCCGGTGGCACTCAGGCACCACCGGAAACGAGGGGAGAGAGCCCCCTCCTTCTCCTTCTTACTTGACCTTCTCCCTAGATGGGATAAGGGTTTCCCGTCTGGTCCATGGTCTCCATGGCATGGGAGGGGCGAGAGCCTCTCCGAGATTGGATCTGTCTCTCTGTCTGTTTCTGTTTCTGCATTCCAGATTCTGCCCTTTCACCATTTCTTATATTTCCGATTGGGTTGAAACTTTGAAACGATTTGTTTTCGGATATTAGCTTTCTTGCGGCGAAAGAAGGGCAACAACCGCCTTACAGGGTGTCCATGAGGGACAGGGGCGCGCCCACCCCCTGGGGCACCCCCCTGCCTCGTGGGCCCCTCGAGCATCGTCTCGCGTTGATTCTTCTTCCCAACATTCATAAATATTCCAAAAAAAATCTCCATCCGTTTTATCCCCTTTGGACTCCGTTTGATATGTATTTTCCGCGAAACAAAAAACATGCAACAAACAGGAACTGGCACTGGGCACTGGATCAATATGTTAGTCCCAAAAATAGTATAAAAATTGCCAAAAGTATGTACAAGTTGTAGAATATTGGCATGGAACAATCAAAATTTATAGATACGACGGAGACGTATCACCTATCGGGCGCAAACCGTAAAGAGGGACCAGCCCCCTGCCGGTCCTTATCCATCAAAGGCCACTGCGACCACCCTGACTAAAGCATCATTCGAGCCGAAGGGTGCTCACCTAAGCTTCAAAGGGTAGCAGGGTTTTCTTATGCACAAGTTTTCACTTACAAAACACGTATGGATAAGAGGAAGAACTTATCTGTTTGGCTTGTAGAGACCGCAGTGCTGGCTTGTCTTCTCATTTCCTCTTGGGGACTAAGTCCACGGCAAGAGCCTCTAGTTTATGCAGATGAAAATGATGTCAGATGCGATCTTATCTACATGAACATGCGATTCTCATGACATGCTTATGCATGCATGCAACTTGTCGGGGGCCCCCCATCGCTTCATTTATTTTTCTGTTGCTCGGGATCTGCGCCTGGCTTTGTACAAGGGGTTACATGCAACTGAGGCAAGGCCTGTACAAAAGGGTGGTTGCCGGGCAGGGCCCGATAGCCGCGCCTTATGGGTAGAACTTGCGGAGATGCTCAATATTCCAATAGTTTTGTAATTGAATGCCATCTCCGATCTCCAGACGGACTGCGCCAGGTCTGGTGACTCGTACTACCCGGTAAGGGCCTTCCCACTTTGGCGACAACTTGTTTGTACCCTTGGCGGACTGAACGTGCCTAAGGACAAGGTTGCCTTCGTCAAAACACCGGGCATGAACCCAGCGGATGTGATAGCGACGCATGGCTTGCTGGTAGCGTGCAACCCGCATAGCAGCCCAAAGACGGTTCTCCTTGAGAAGCACAATGTCGTCACGCCGGTGCTGTTCCTGCGCTACTTCATCATAGACAAGTACTCGAGGTGACATGTAAATGAGTTCCGTGTGGATAAATGCTTCTACCCCATATACAAGGTTGAAGGGAGTCTGCCCGATAGCTTGATTTGGTGTCGTTCTGAGGGACCAAAGAACCACTGGTAGCTCATCAATCCATCGCCTACCGCACTTCAGCAACTTATCAAATGTTCTTGTCTTGAGGACCCGCGGCACATCAACATTTGCCCTCTTAGCTTGTCCATTGCTTCAGGGATGTGCCACAAAGGCAAATGAAATCTTGCTTCCGAGGGCAAGAACATATGCATGAAGGCGCGTCTCGTGAATTGGGTGTCGTTGTCAGTGATGATCCGGGGAAGGACACCGAAGCGGCACACCAAATCTTACAAGAACTTGATAGTTGACTGAGCAGTCACATTTCTCACGGCAGCTACTTCCAACCACTTTGTAAATTTTTCGATTGCGACGAACAAGAATTCAAAGCCCACGGCAGCTTGGGGGAAAGGGCCGAGGATATCAAGCCCCCAGACCGGGATTGTCTGAAGTGCTTGCGCAGGCAGATGGATATTCTTGTAATGGAATTGGCAGGCTTCAAACTTTGTGACTAGCTCAACCACATCTTGGAGGGTTGTGGGCCAATAGAATCCTTGCCGGAAAGCTTTCCCAACTAAAGCCCTTGATCCAATGTGGGAGCTGCACATGCCTTTGTGTATTTCTACCAGCAGTTCCTTTCCTTCTTCCCGGCAAATTCGCTTCAATTTCACACCATTGGGCCATTTCTGTACAGAGTGTCATCAAAAAACTGATACATACTAGCCCTCGGGCTACTCTTTCTGCTTCTTCTTGCTCTTCGGGAAGTTCTCCAGTTTGGAGGAAATGGTGACTATGAGCCTTGCCCAAGCTGGAGTCGCAGGCTCGGCAACGAGGACAAGCGGCACCTCCTCATTTGTGGGAGCGCATGCCTCGACCATGGGGACAAGTGGCCTAACAGGAGGGTGCAGCCCGACAATCCAAGGGGAGTTGTTTCCGGCAGGGTCCCTGCCAGGAACCCCGAGGGGTTCTACCGGGAGAGGCTTATCGGAGTCCAATTTCCTCCTCTTTCTAGCCATTGTTGTCGGGGATACGGAGGCCTGAGCAAGATGGAGAACAAAAGTTCCTGGCACAGCGAACTGATACATCTCCGTCGTATCTACTTTTCCAAACACTTTTGCCCTTGTTTTGGACTCTAACTTGCATGATTTGAATGGACTAACCCGGACTGACGCTATTTTCAGCAAAACTACCATGGTGTTATTTTTGTGCAGAAATAAAAGTTCTTGGAATGACCTGAAAATCCACGGAGCAACTTTTTGGAATTAATAAAAAATATTGGCGAAAGAATCAACGTCAGGGGGCCCACACCTGTCCACGAGGGTGGGGCCGCCCCCTCCCAAGGGCGCGCCCCCTACCTCGTGAGCCCCCTGGAGCTCCACCGACCTCAACTCCAACTCCATATATCCACGTTCGGGGAGAAAAAAATTAGAGAGAAGGACTCATCATGTTTTACGATACGGAGCCGCCGCCAAGCCCTAAACTCTCTTGGGAGGGCTGATCTGGAGTCCATTCAGGGCTCTGGAGAGGGGAATCCGTCGCCGTCGTCATCATCAAACCATCCTCCATCACCAATTTCATGATGCTCACCGCCGTGCGTGAGTAATTCCATCATAGGCTTGCTGGACGGTGATGGGTTGGATGAGATTTACCATGTAATCGAGTTAGTTTTGTTAGGGTTTGATCCCTGGTATACACTATGTTCTGAGATTGATGTTGCTATGACTTTGCTATGCTTAATGCTTGTCACTAGGGCCCGAGTTCCATGATTCCAGATCTGAACCTATTATGTTTTCATGAACATATGTGAGTTCTTGATTCTATCTTGCAAGTCTATAGTCACCTATGATGTGTTATGATCCGACAACCCCGAATTGACAATAATCGGGACCACTCTCGGTGGTGATCGTAGTTTGAGGAGTTCATGTATTCACTAAGTGTTAATGATTTGGTCCAGTACTCTATTAAAAGGAGGCCTTAATATCCCTTAGTTTCCAATAGGACCCCGTTGTCATGGGAGGGTAGGACAAAAGATGTCATGCGAGTTCTTTTCCATAAGCATGTATGACTATATTCGGAATACATGCCTACATTACATTGATGAACTGGAGCTTGTTCTGTGTCACCCTATGTTTTAACTATTACATGAGGAATCGCATCCGACATAATTATCCATCACTGATCCAATGCCTACGAGCTTTTCACATATTGCTCTTTGCTTAATTACTTTTCTGTTGCCACTATTACAATTACTACAAAACTTCTACTGTTACTTTTGCTATCATTACCGTTACTTCCATACTACTTTGCTACTAAATACTTTGCTGCAGATATTAAGTTATCCAGGTGTGGTTGAATTGACAACTCAACTTCTAATACTTGAGAATATTCTTTGGCTCCCCCTGTGTCGAATCAATAAATTTGGGTTGAATACTCTACCCTTGAAAACTGTTGCGATCCCCTATACTTGTGGGTTATCAAGACTATTTTCTGGCGCCATTGCTGGGGAGCATAGCTCTATTCTTTGAGTCACTTGGGATTTATATCTGCTGATAACTATGAGGAACTGGAAAGACGAAAGAACTAAGATTTTTCCCTCAACTACGAGGGGAGGTAAGGAACTGCCATCTAGCTCTGCACTTGATTCTCCTTCTGTTTTGAGTAAGCTTGAGACACCTAAACCTGCTTCCAGAGATCACCTGGATAGTTGTGCTGGTTGTGTTTTCAGGGAAAGAACTATAAATCAAGCTGAATTGCTATTAAATAATATGTTGACTAATGAAAATAATTGGACACTTCCTGAACCAACTCCTAAGCCAACTCCGAAGAAAAGAGGTGTTCTATTTCTTAGTCCCGAAGATATGCAAGAAGCAAAGAAGTCTATGAAAGAAAAAGGTATTAAAGCTGAAGATGTTAAGAATTTACCTCCTATTGAAGAAATACATGACCTTAATATACCACCTATTAAAGAAATACATGGTCTTGATAACCCGACACAGGTAGTAAAGGTAAATTCTCTCTATAGGTATGATAAAGTTGAAATCCCGTCTTGTAAGTTTACTAGCCAATGCTTGGATGAGTTTGATGACTTTCTGGCTACACAAGAAAACTTCAATGCTTATGTTGGTAGACAATTGAAAAGTAATGCTTATACGATTGGACGCTTGAGTGATTATATGTCTAGAGTTAAGAATGAGCTTAAACTTATTAGTAAACATGCTTCTATGGTTACCACTCAAGTAGAATAAGTGCTTAAAGCTCAAAATGATTTTCTCAATGAATTGAATGATAAGAAAAATGATAATGATGTTAGAGTTATGACTCGAACGGGTAAAATGACTCAGGAACCTTTGTATCCTGAGGGCCACACTAAGAGAGTTGAGCAAGATTCTCAGAAAAATAATGCTGATGCACCTAGTGCTTCTAAAAAGAAGAAGAAAAATGATAGGACTTTGCATGCTTCTAGTGAACCTATTGTTGACACACCTGAGAATCCCAATGATATTTCTATTTCTGATGCTGAAACACAATCTGGTGATGAACATGAACCTAGTGATAATGTTAATGATGATGTTCATGTTGATGCTCAACCTAGCAATAACAATGATGTAGAGATTGAACCTGCTGTTGATCTTGATAACCCACAATCAAAGAATCAACGTTATGATAAGAGAGACTTTGTTGCTAGGAAGCATGGTAAAGAAAGAGAACCATGGGTTCAGAAACCCATGCCTTTTCCTCCTAAACCATCCAAGAAAAAGTATGATGAGGATATTGAGCGCTTTGCTGAAATGATTAGACCTATCTTTTTGCGTATGCGTTTGATTGATATGCTTAAAATTAATCCTTATGCTAAGTACATGAAAGATATTGTTAAAAATAAAAGAAAGATACCGGAAGCTTAAATTTCCACCATGCTTGCTAATTACACTTTTAAGGGTGGAATACCAAAGAAACATGGAGATCCAGGAGTACCAACTATACCATGCTCCATTAAAAGAAACTATGTTAAACTGCTTTATGTGATCTTGGAGCCCGTGTTAGTGTTATGCCTCTCTCTTTATATCGTAGACTTGATTTTAATAAGTTGACACCTACTGAAATATCTTTGCAAATGGCCAATAAATCAACCGCTATACCTGTCGGTATGTGTGAGGATGTGCCTGTTGTGGTTGCAAATGTTACTATCTTAACGAACTTTGTTATTCTTGATATTCCCGAGGACGATAGTATGTCGATTATCCTTGGTAGACCCTTTTTGAATACTGCAGGGGCTGTTATTGATTGCAACAAAGGCAATGCCACTTTTCATGTTCATGGTAATGAGTATACGGTACACTTTCCAAGGAAACAACCTCAAGTTCACAATATCAATTCTATTGGAAAAATTCCATCAATTATTATTGGAGGTTTTGAATTTCCTCTTCCTACTGTCAAGAAGAAATATGATATTCTTATTATCGGGGATGTACATATCCCCGTTGAGGTAACCTAGTGTTTTTCGAAATTTCTCCGGTTTCATGCGATTCGGGATGAGTTTGTTAACAAGACTTGATCAACCTTGTTAGTGGATTCCTTTTGATGAGCATGAGATGGATGAAGTTAGAAAGCACAACCTTCTGTACCCTCCTTTTACTTTATGTTATTTAGATTAAATAAAGCAAAATTAGTATTTTCTGTCTGTTTTCTGAATTATCCATGCAATAAAAAAACACCCCAAAAATAAAAGTTCTCCAAATGCCCTGAAAATGAAATATGATTTTTTTTCTAGAATATTTGAGAATATTTGGGACTGAGAACACATCAGGGTGAGCCAGCACCTGGCCACGAGGGTCCAGGGCGCGCCACCCCCTGGGGCGCGCCCCTGGCCTCGTGGGCCCATGGTGGCCCCCCTCCACTTATTCCTGTACCCACACACTTCTTCTTCCTCCCAAAAAATCACCATCCAGCTCAAGCACGAGTTCTAGCTCATTTTGCTGCCATTTTCGATCTCCTAGCTCAATGCTCCACTCACAAAACTGCTTTGGGGGATTGTTCTTTGGTATGTGACTCCTCCAATGGTCCAATTAGTTTTTGTTCTAGTGCTTTATTCATTGCATTTTTTGGCTGCTAAGGTGACCCTGTTCTTGAGCTTGCATGTCAAATTTATTTGGTCCCAAGTAGTTCTAATGCATGGTATAGTCTCTAGGCACTTGTGGGAGTAGTTGCTATCAATTTTGTTGAGTTTGGTTCACTTTTATTTCGAGTTATTAAAAAATTTAGAAATTTTCAGAGGAAGAATTATGTCTAGGAAAATGTACCAAGGCGGTTCTTCAAGGAAGCAAGGACCCAGGCTTGCAATATGTGAGCCGGACGATGAACCGCCAAGGGAAGCTCAAGTGTGGCCTTGTGAATGGCCGTCAGAAGATTTTATGGTCCAAGCAGGCATTAAGGATGAATTTGACGCGTATGTGCGTGATGCCGATCTTGAGGACTTCAAGTCAGATAAGTGCTCCCAACACTACTACCTTACTGATTCCTTTGTGAGAAGGTTTAAATTCACATCTTCGCGCAATTCTCACATTGTTTTATTTGATCTTTATGATAAATCATATACCATGGACCTAGAAGATTTTAATACTGCTTGTAAACTCCCACAGTGGGGCAATGTCAGTGAACCTCGTAAATCTAAATATAAAGACTTTCTTGCTAGTATCACTGTGGGTGAATCCAGAGAAATCACACAAGCTACCATAGGGAGCATTCATTTTCCTGCTATACATTATTTTGCTCTCTTCATAGGTAGATGCATTAACGGTAAAGATGAAGCTTGTCACATGTGTGTTCTGGATCTTAGTGTTCTCAAGAGTGTTGTATTAGATGATAAACAATATAACTTGGGGGCAATTGTTGCACGTAGGTTGCATAATAATGGTTTAGATGGAGACTTGTTTGGAGGGATTTATGCAACCCGTGTGGCTAATTATCTTGGTGTACCCATACATGGAAGTGATATGGAGTTGCCTCCTGCTTATCTAGATTATAATGCCATGGTTAGCCATCAGTTTCTAGAGACGAATGAACAGTTCCTCCAATACCGACTAATCTTTGAAAGACGTCGCACTGTCCATGTTGCTCTCCCTGCTCCTGGTTTCTTTGACTTTCAGGCAAAAAGGAGATATATTATAACCAGGGAGGAGGCGAACGAGTACGAGAGGAGGACGGAAGCAACTCGCCTCCAAGCTGCAGCTCATGAGGCAGTAGCTACTGCATCTCAGTACGACCCCAGCTACCACTTTGATCCATGGGCATAGACCAACTTAGGCCAAAAGCCTAAGCTTGGGGGAGTACGTATTTCTCACCGACATTACATTCATGATCACACACTCATTCTAGTTGTCGGTGCTCATACTTTTTCATTGTACTATCCATGCTAGTTTATTTTCCTTTTCTTGCTTTCTTCTTGTGTGTTTGAATCACCTTAAGAAAAACCAAAAAAATAGTTATAGCTTTTAGGTAGTCTACTTTCCATGCATGTAGTAGTAGTAATTAAAATAAATCCCAAAAAGATTTCCCGTTCTTCTTTTGCCTGTTGGGAGCTTTCCCATGTAAATAGTTTTATTTCTTTTATTTTCTTTGGGGTCGAGAGGAGAAGACCATGATGAAAATGTTGAGTGGCTCTCATATGCATTATTGTTGATTTAACCAAGAGCCTATATTACCTTGTCTTCTCCTTTGAATTGAATGTTTGCAGATTCCAGCTTAGTCCAATGCACATGTACTATTATTATTATCCACACCGTTTGGTCGTGCAAGTGAAAGGCAATAGACGATATATGATGGACTGATTGAGATGAGAGAAGCTGGTATGAACTCGACATATCTTGTTTTTGTAAATATGATTAGTTCATCTTTCCTGATTCGGCCTATTATGAATAAACATGTTTGCAATGACAATTAGAGATTATAGTGCTTATGCCATGCTTAATTAGCTAGGAGCTTATAATGGTTTACCTTGCGTGCCAACATGCTATTAAAATGGTTGTGATGTGGTATGATAGGGTGGTATCCTCCTTTGAATGATTCAAGTGACTTAACTTGGCACATGTTCACACATGTAGTTGAAACAAAATCAACATAGCCTTCACGATATTTATGTTCATGATGGATTATATCCTACTCATGCTTGCACTCAGTGTTGATTAATTTTAATGCATGTTCATGACTGTTGTCACTCTCTAGTTGGTCGCTTCCCAGTCTTTTTCTAGCCTTCACTTGTACTAAGAGGGAATACTGCTTGTGCATCCAACATCCATAAACCCCAAAGTTATTCCATGTGAGTCCACCATACCTTCCTATATGGGGTATCTACCTGCTATTCCAAGTAAATTTGTATGTGCCAAACTCCAAACCTTCAAATGAAATTTTGTTTTGTATGCTCGAACATCTCATGTATCAACTAGGGTTGTCTGTATCTTCCATGCTAGGCGGGTTATTCTCAAGAGGAGTGGACTCCACTCCTCACTCACGAGAAAATGGCTGGTAACCGTGATGCCCAGTCCCATGCTCAAATCAAATCAAAATAATTGCAAACAAAACTCCCCTAGGATTGTTGTTAGTTTGAGGCACCCGTTGTTTTGGTCAAGCCATGGATTGATGCTTGTTGGTGGAGGGGGAGTATAAACTTTACCATTCTATTTGGTAACCGCCTATAATGTGTGTAGCATGGAGGATATCAAGATCTCTCGGTTGTTATGTTGACAATGAAAGTATACCGCTCAAAATATTATTTATCTCTATTTCAAAATCGAGATCTGGCACCTCTACAAATCCCTGCTTCCCTCTGCGAAGGGCCTATCTATTTACTTTTATGTTGAGTCATCACCCTCTTATTAAAAAGCACCCGCTGAGCACCACTGTCATTTGTATGCATTACTATTAATTTATATTGAGTATGACTATGGATGGATCTCTTTTACCATGAATTACAATATCTAGTCAGTCCTTCATCTTTAGAGGTGCTCTACATTTATGTTTTGCGGTCTCAGAAAGGGCTAGCGAGATACCACCTTGTTATATAATATTATGATTATTTTGAGAAAGCGTTGTCATCCGAGATTTATTATTATTGATCGCTAGTTGATTATGCCATTGATATGAGTAAACATGAGACCTAAGTGTTATTGTGAATATGGTTAGTGCATAATCTTTGCTGAAAACTTGAATGTTGGTTTTACATATTTGCAACAACAAGAGCAAACAGAGTTTGTAAAAGTTTTTCTTTATCACTTTCAGTCTATCAACTGAATTGCTTGAGGACAAGCAAATGTTTAAGCTTGGGGAGTTGATACATCTCCATCGTATATACTTTTCCAAACACTTTTGCCCTTGTTTTGGACTCTAACTTGCATGATTTGAATGGAACTAACCCGGACTGACGCTGTTTTCAGCAGAACTACCATGGTGTTATTTTTGTGCATAAATAAAAGTTCTCGGAATGACCTGAAAATCCACGGAGCAACCTTTTGGAATTAATAAGAAATATTGGCGAAAGAATCAATGTCAGGGGGCCACACCCTGTCCATGAGGGTGGGGGGCGCCCCCTGCCTCATGGGCCCCTTGGAGCTCCATCGACCTCAACTCTATCTCCATATATTCACATTCGGGGAGAAAAAAATCAGAGAGAAGGATTCATCGTGTTTTACAATACGGAGCCGCCACCAAGACCTAAACTCTCTTGGGAGGGCTGATCTAGAGTCCGTTCGGGGCTCCGGAGAGGGGAATCTGTCGTTGTCGTCATCATCAACCATCCTCCATCACCAATTTCATGATGCTCACCGCCGTGCGTGAGTAATTCCATCATAGGCTTGCTGGACGGTGATGGGTTGGATGAGATTTACCATGTAATCGAGTTATTTTTGTTAGGGTTTGATCCCTGGTATACACTATGTTCTGAGATTGATGTTGCTATGACTTTGCTATGCTTAATGCTTGTCACTAGGGCCCGAGTGCCATGATTTCAGATCTGAACCTATTATGTTTTCATGAACATATGTGAGTTCTTGATTCTATCTTGCAAGTCTATAGTCACATATGATGTGTTATGATCCGACAACCCCGAATTGACAATAATCGGGACCACTCTCGGTGGTGACCGTAGTTTGAGGAGTTCATGTATTCACTAAGTGTTAATGCTTTGGTCCAGTACTCTATTAAAAGGAGGCCTTAATATACCTTAGTTTCCAATAGGACCCCGCTGCCATGGGAGGTAGGACAAAATATGTCATGCGAGTTCTTTTCCATAAGCACGTATGACTATATTCGGAATACATGCGTACATTACATTGATGAACTGGAGCCAGTTCTGTGTCACCCTGTGTTATAAATATTACATGAGGAATCGCATCCGACATAATTATCCATCACTAATTCAATGCCTACGAAATTATTGAGGAAATCGTTAACTGGTAGTTGCTCGGTTGGCTAGTGAGTAGGGGATTAATCGGCTAATCGGCAAGCTAATCAGCCATTTAATCAATTAATCAGACGATTTACCGGTTTATAGGCTACTCGAAGACCCTACGAGTAGGGATTAATCGACAAGTTAACTGGTTAATTGGATGAATTCTTGAACAGGGGCCTACGAGCTTTTCACATATTACAATTACTACAAAACTGCTACTGTTACTTTTTCTATCGTTACCGTTACTTCCATACTACTTTGCTACTAAATACTTTGCTGCGGATATTAAGTTATCCAGGTGTGGTTGAATTGACAACTCAACTGCTAATACTTGAGAATATTCTTTGGCTCCCCTTGTGTCGAATCAATAAATTTGGGTTGAATACTCTACCCTCGAAAACTGTTGCGATTCCCAATACTTGTGGGTTATCACGCACTTTGACAGATGATCAGCTATGCTGTTTTCTGCATGGGGTACGTGCTCTGTTTGCAATCCATCAAAGCGCTCCTCCAATCTTCTCACTTACTCAGAGTATGCCTCCATCAATGGGCTTTGGTAATCCTTGTTGACTTGTCTCACCATAAGTTGTGAATCTCCTCGAATGATCAGCTTCTTGATTCCCAATCCTGTGGCAATTCTAAGCCCGGCAAGGAGCCCTTCATACTCTGCTGTATTGTTGGTTGCCTCCTCCTGAGGAAAATGCATCTGGACAACATACTTCAGGTGCTCCCTAGTGGGAGCAACGAGAAGCACGCCAGCCCCTACACCTTGTAGGGAGAAGGCACCATCGAAATACATGATCCATTCTTGGGGTGATTCCTTGCCGGGGATGACTATTTCCAGCACTTCCTCTTCAGGGGTTGGCATCCATTCTTCAATAAACGTTGCCAATGCCCTGCTCTGACTCATTGATGTGCTTTCAAACTTTAGGCCAAAGCTAGATAACTCCAATGCCCATTTCACTATTTTGCCGGTAGCCTCTGGGTTTCGGAGTATCCTTTGCAACGGGAAGCATGTGACAATCGTGATCTCATGGGCTTGAAAGTAGTGGCGCAGTTTCCTTGAGGCCATGGCATGGCCAAAAATCATTTTTGCATGCCAGAAATACCTGGATCTAGCCCCTTGCAACAGGGAGTTGATGAGGTATACTGATGCTGCACCACTTTCTTCCATGCCGCGTCCTTGGGGTTGCCTTCGCTGCCATGCTCCTCTTTGTCCTGATCCATATCTGCCCTTGCCGGGCTATTCTTTCTTTCTGCTCTGGGTGGGACACCTACTGAGGTTGTTATCTCTTCCACTTCCCGTTGTGCCACCATGCTGCACTAACCACTTGATTAGTCACTACCAGATATAGCAGTAATGGCTCATGTGGTTTGGGTGCAACCAAAGTGGGCATAGAAGACAAGTAGGTCTTCAAATCTTGCAATGCCGCATATGCTTCCAGGGTCCACTTCATAGGTCATGCCTTCTTCAAAATTTTGAAGAACGGCAGGGCGCGCTCGGCAGACGTGGAGATGAATCTGCTAAGCGCGGAAACGCATCCTGTCAGATGCCTCACATCCTTAATTGTCTTGGGTGCCTGAATTTGCTCGATGGCCTTGATCTTATTTGGGTTGGCCTCGATCCTGCGGTAGGACACAAAGAAACCAAGTAGCTTGCCGGAGGGAACGCCAAACACACACTTCTCCGGGTTTAGCTTCAAGTTGATCTTGCGCACATTAGCAAATGTCTGTTCCAAATCCTGGATGAGGGTTGATTTGTCCTTGGTCTTGACCACAATATCATCCATACAAGCTTCAATGTTCCTCAAGTTTCTTGATCTCCTCGACAATGAACTATTGCTGCTCCAAGGCCTGCTTCTGAACCTTCTACTTGACGGGTCAGGCATGTGGGCAGAAAACAAGGTGGTGCTCGATTACCTCCCTAGGAACACCGAGGATATCAGATGGTTGCCAAGCAAACACATCAATATTCACCCGCAGGAAGGCAACGAGCGTGCTTTCCTATTTGTCATCGAGGGTGGCACTGATAGTAAAAGTACCATCAGTGCCAGCCAGCCCTGTCGGGACCTTTTTCACATGGGGTGCAACAGCCTTGGTCCTCTTGTTGTTGGAACTCTCCGACACGTCATCAACGAGTGCGGCACACTCCATAGAGATGCTTCCTGGGTGCCTTGCCGACGTCCCTACAATCCTTCTTATTCTCTTTGAAGTCCTTGGCGGGCACCGCAACTTCAGTAGCCTCTGCCACGACTGCGTCTCGGTACATCTTATCCACGCAAATCATTGCATCTTTCTTGTCTGACAGAATGGAAATGACGCCCATCGGCCCTGGCATCTTCAAGATGTTGTAGGCATAGTGGGATACCGCCATGAATTTGGCTAGGGCCGGGCACCCAAGGATTCCATTGTATGGCAGGGGAGGTCGACCACATCAAACACAATCTTCTCAGTCCGGTAGTTTAACTCTCCCCCAAATGTCACTGGCAACGTGATCTTTCCCTTAGGACGACTCCTACCGGGATTGATTCCTTGAAACGTGCCCATAGCCTTAAGCTTTTCCTCTCCTATCTGGAGTTTGCTGATAACTTGTGATGAAACCAGATTCAACCCGGCCCCGCCGTCAACCAATATATTTGTTACTTTGAGGTTGCGGATCATTGGTGACCAACAACGGCAAGCACCCTACCGTAGTAGTGCGGTTGGGGTGATCCTCTTCATCAAAGATGATGGGCATGCATGACCATTTGAGCGGCTTCCAAGACCCTACTGCTGGCTCCATGGCATCGACCTCACGCGCCCACTGTTTAAGTTGGTGGTGAGAGGAGTGCAAAGATGCACCCCCGTCAATGCACAGGGCATCAGTAGCCTTCTGGAATTCCTACTCACTGGTTTCCTCTTCATTCCCTCCATCACTTTCATGATTGCAATCCTCCTTCTCTCGGCCCCTGGCAGGTTTCCCTTGGTTCCGAAGAGCCTTGCCGGGGTGATTTGCTTCACCGCATCGACCCTTTCCGACGGTACCGTTCTAAACTTTTTCCTTATAACGCTTCATACTCAGCCCTGTGCTTCTTGACGAGATGCTCAACCTGATGACACTCCTCGAGATCATGGCCCTTGGTCCGATGTATCTTGCAGTACGGTCCATCACCTTTCCCAGCTTTCTCAGCAGCCGCATCCTCCCAGCAGTCAGCGCACGTGATAGCCTCCTTGCCGGGGGCTTTGGATTTAGTCCTCTTGCCAGTACTAGGCGCGCCTGATCTCTCAACTATCAACACTACCTTATGCTTGCGCTTCTTGTTGCGCTTCTTGTTCTTCTTCTTCTAACTAGTGGTCTCGTCGTCATCCTCTAAGTCGATGTCGATGCAATCTTCCTCTCCAGGGAGTTTCCTTCCTTCCTCCACCCAAGCACACTTGTCCACCAAGGTATACAGCTCCTTCACAGTCTTGGGCAACCGAACACTCATCTTAGAACGTATCCTGCGGTTGCGCACATTGGGTTGGAAGGCAGCTATCACAGTTGCCGGGTGGTGTTTGGGATATTTCTATGGACTCGACTGAATCTCTGTAAGTACTTTCACGGAGTCTCTCCTTCTTTCTGCTAGAGAAGCTACAAATCGCTGGGCCGTCCTGGTTCTTGATGGCCGCCCATGAAGGCGCCAATGAACTCATGGCACAGGTCAGCCCAGGTTGAAATGGAGTTCTCCGGTAGGTGCATCAGCTAGGACCTCACATTTGACTTGAGTGCCAAAGGGAAGTAGTTGGCGAACACCTTCTCATCTCTTCCCCCGGTAGCCTGAAAAGCAATAGTGTAGATGCTCGACAACTCTGTCGGGTTCAGTCTCCCATCATACTTCTTGGGTATCTCTAGCTTGAATGTGCGAGTGGACGGCCAATGGACTTTCCACAACTCACGGGTGAAGGCAGGACACCCGACCTCGAAAGGTAGGCACCGCCATCTCTGAGCACGGGCTCGTCAACGTCGGGGTCATCGCACCCACTGGGCTGGCACAGTGGTTGTCACGGCACCACTCAATGGCGATGTGTGCGCCTTCCCTCTGCCTGTCCTTCGGGGCTCGTCGTTGGCCTTGGCGTGCTCGAGGGTCAGAAAAGGCCATTGAGACATCATCAGGCTCTTGGTTACGAGGCTCCTATGCTGCTTCCCGTGGTAGGGACTGTACCATGGGGGCGGCCCCTTCTGTACAGCCAGCCGCACGAGCCATTGTTGTCGCCTGGGGAGGCCGTGGCGGGCCAGCTCGTTGTGATCCTCCCGCCTCGATGAAACCAATCAGGCTTTGGATGGTGGCTTGCCACTCATCCATCTGATCGGCTACCGGCAGAAATCTCAAGAGCAGCTGGGCCCATGCCATGGCCTCTAAGGTAGTGCTTGGCATAGGTGATGATGATGTAGAACGTAGTGTCACTCGACTCCCGATGGTGTCGGTGGCGACTGTGACGTGCCCGCGTCATTGTGAACCACCCGCTTGGATGGTGTGGTTATGCGGGAGAGGCACTTGAGGACCAGGGGCTCCATTGGGCACAGTAGTTGGGTCGGCCCGTTCCGGGAGTGGTGTGTGCCCTATGGTAGCGCCCGCAACGGGGGCGGCCGGAGGGTTGCGATTTGCCCCAGAACGTGCGCCACCACCATAGATGTGCCCTTCGGCAAGGAGAAAGGGTGTAGAAAAAAGAATCCCTCTGTTCGTACCTCGAGGAGCGTGGCCGCTGGGATGTTGCTGATGTTGTCCTTCCGTGGTGCCTCCCACTTCTGCTTCGGCCGTGAGGGTGGTGGTGACAAAGCCGCCTGTGCCGACCACATCCCCCGCAGTGTCCGCATCCTCAGACGTCCCTGCGTTCCCCGCAACGTCTACAGTCGCGGGTGGCAGAGCCTTGGAGGTGGATGGGTGATTTGCAGCTCCAGGCTTTTTCTTGGGCACCATAGTCGATGATACCGCCAATGATGAAAATGGCAATGAAGATGATGCGCTACTGACGCTCTTGGGTTCGTGCAAGTGATCCCCCTACCTAGTGCGCCAAAGATGTCTGGGAAACCACGGCCACCTATGGGGCTATGAGCCCCTTTTGGTTCAGCAGGGGGATTAGCATGTTGCACAAAGAGAGGAGAAGTGTGGCACAACGTGGCAGAGATCACACAGGCAGTTTTACCCATGTTCGGCCCACTATGAGGTGTAAAGCCCTACTCTTGCTTTGGTGGACTGATAATAGCAAAGGTGGTGGTGAACGCAACACACTTGCCCGGCAGGGTGGCCTCGGGGCTAGAGTGGCTACACGTGTATGGATGTGTGAGGGTTTGAGCTTGCTAACCTCGCAAACCCTTTCTATGGTTGCCATGGGCCTCCTTTTATAGATTAAGGGGTCACCATAGTGGAAAATCAGTCTTTACGTAGTGATTAGATAGCAAACAGTGCTACCATACCTAACTCTATAGGCTGACAAAGCACATTAAATGTGCCGTCAAGTGTCACATCACAGCATGCCCGGCAGCCCTTGTCTGGCTATTTCACCAGCTTCGCGCCTGCTTGCTTGACATGTTTCAGGATGGGTGTCATATGGAGGTGTTTGCTGTAGGATGTGGCTGCCATATGGCGAAAAGCAGCCACTTAGTCAGCTTGAAGCTTGACACCGCACTGATCTATGACTTCCATTGCTCGTGAGGTGGAGCAGTGGAGTGGCTTGCCTCCGCAAGCCCCGGCAGGCCTGCTAGGATGATCTGGAAGCTTACTTCCAGGGCAAACCAAACCTCGCCAGGCTTGCCTGCCCGAAAAGGGAGGTTCATTCCTTAGCAATATCTTGCTTCTCTAGCTAATCTTGTTTTTCTTGATCTGCAGTAGGATCCTTCAAAGAGTTGATCCCTCTTTCTTGGTCTGATCTTGGTGTTGTAATCTTTGTCCTTGGGCCTTTGCACAGTCTGAGCAACGGACCCAGGGTTTGTTGCACTGACAACAATAGAAGCAAGACCAACTATTTCATCCTTGGTAGGTAATTCTTTCTTATGAGGTTGTCTATTATGAAGGAAACATGCCCTAGAGGCAATAATAAAGTTATTATTTATTTCCTTATTTCATGATAAATATTTATTATTCATGCTAGAATTGTATTAACCGGAAACATGATACATGTGTGAATACATAGACAAACAGAGTGTCACTAGTATGCCTCTACTTGACTAGCTCATTCATCAAAGATGGTTATGTTTCCTAGCCATAGACAAAGAGTTGTCATTTGATTAACGGGATCACATCATTAGGAGAATGATGTGATTGACTTGACCCATTCCGTTAGCTTAGCACTTGATCGTTCAGTATGTTGCTATTGCTTTCTTCATGACTTATACATGTTCCTATGACTATGAGATTATGCAACTCCCGTTTACGGGAGGAACACTTTGTGTGCTACCAAACATCACAACATAACTGGGTGATTATAAAGGTGCTCTACAGGTGTCTCCGAAGGTACTTGTTGATTTGACGTATTTCGAGATTAGGATTTGTCACTCCGATTGTCAGAGAGGTATCTCCGGGCCCTCTCGGTAATGCACATCACTATAAGCCTTGCAAGCAATGTAGCTAACGAGTTAGTTACGAGATGATGCATTACGTAACAAGTAAAAAGACTTGCCGGTAACAAGATTGAACTAGGTATTGAGATACCGACGATCAAATCTCGGGCAAGGAACATACCGATGACAAAGGGAACAACATATGTTGATTTGGTTTGACCGATAAAGATCTTCATAGAATTTGTGGGAGCCAATATGAGCATCCAGGTTCCGCTATTTGTTATTGACCGGAGATGTGTCTCGGTCATGTCTACATAGTTCTCGAACCCGTAGGGTCTGCACGCTTAAAGTTTGATGACGGTTATATTATGAGTTTATGTGTTTTGAGGTACCAAAGGTAGTTTGGAGTCCCAGACGATATCGGGGACATGACGAGGAGTCTCAAAATGATCGAGATGTATAGATCAATATATTGGATGACTATATTCGGACATCAAAAGGTTCTGAGTGATTCGGGTATTTTCGGGGGTACTGGGGAGTTACGGGAATACGAAGAAGAAGTAATGGGCCTCATGGGCCAAGTGGTGGAAGAGAGGAGGCAGGGCGTGCGACCCCCCTAGCCCAAACCGAATTGGACTAGGGGGTCCGCCCCCCTTTCCTCCTTTTCCTCCCTCTCCTTCCTTCTCCTTCTCCTTCCCTTCCTTCCCCTCTCCTACTTAGACTAGGAAAGAGGAGGGAATCCTACTTGGAGTAGGATTGCCCCCCTTGGGCGCGCCTCCTCCCCTTGGCCGGCCCTCTCCTCCTCCCCTCCTTTATATACGGAGGAAGGGGGCACCCCATAGAGACAACAATTGATCATTGATCTCTTAGCCGTGTGTGGTGCCCCCCTCCACCATAGTCCTCCTCGATAATATCGTAGTGGTGCTTAGGCGAAGCCCTGCAACGGTAGAACATCATCATCGTCACCATGCTGTCATGCTGACGGAACTCTCCCACGACACTCGGGTGGATCTGAGTTCGAGGGACGTCATCGAGCTGAACGTGTGCAAGAACTCGGAGGTGCCGTGCTTTCGGTGCTTGATCGGTCGGGCCGTTAAGACGTACGACTACATCAACCGCGTTGTGCTAATGCTTCCGCTTTCGGTCTACGAGGGTACGTGGACACACTCTCCCCTCTCGTTGCTATGCATCACCATGATCTTGCGTGTGCGTAGGAATTTTTTTGAAATTACTACGTTCCCTAACAGTGGCATCCGAGCCTAGGTTTTATGCGTTGATGTTATATGCACGAGTAGAACACAAGTGAGTTGTGGGCGATACAAGTCATACTGCTTACCAGCATGTCATACTTTGGTTCGGCGGTATTATTGGATGAAGCGGTCCGGACCGACATTACGCGTATGCTTATGCGAGACTGGTTCTACCGACGTGCTTTGCACACAGGTCGCTGGCGGGTGTCAGTTTCTCCAACTTTAGTTGAACCGAGTGTGGCTACGCCCGGTCCTTGAGAAGGTTAAAACATCACTAACTTGACGAATTATCGTTGTGGTTTTGATGCGTAGGTAAGAACGGTTCTTGCTCAGCCCATAGCAGCCACGTAAAAATTGCAACAACAAAGTAGAGGACGTCTAACTTGTTTTTGCAGGGCATGTTGTGATGTGATATGGTCAAGACGTGATGCTATATTTTATTGTATGAGATGATCATGTTTTGTAACCGAGTTATCGGCAACTGGCAGGAGCCATATGGTTGTCGCTTTATTGTATGCAATGCAATCGCCCTGTAATTGCTTTACTTTATCACTAAGCGGTAGTGATAGTCGTAGAATCAATAGTTGGCGAGACGACAACGATGCTACGATGAAGATCAAGGTGTCGCACCGGTGATGATGGTGATCATGACGATGCTTCGGAGATGGAGATCACAGCACAAGATGATGATGGCCATATCATATCACTTATATTTATTGCATGTGATGTTTATCTTTTATGCATCTTATCTTGCTTTGATTGACGGTGGCATTATAACATGGCCTCGCACTAAATTTCAAGATAAAAGTGTTCTCTCTGAGTATGCACCATTGCCAAAGTTCATCATGCCCAGACACCACGTGATGATCGGGTGTGATAGGTTCTACATCCATCTACAATGGGTGCAAGCCAGTTTTGCACACGCAGAATACTTAGGTTAAACTTGACGAGCCTAGCATATGCAGATATGGCCTCGGAACACTGAGACCGAAAGGTCGAGCGTGAATCATATAGTAGATATGCTCAACATAGTGATGTTCACCATTGAAAACTACTCCATTTCACGTGATGATCGGTTATGGTTTAGTTGATTTGGATCACGTGATCACTTAGATGATTAGGGAGATGTCTATCTAAGTGGGAGTTCTTAAGTTATATGATTAATTGAACTTAAATTTATCATGAACTTAGTCCTGGTAGTATTTTGCAAATTATGTTGTAGATCAATAGCTCACGTTGTTGCTTTCATATGTTTATTTTGATATGTTCCTAGAGAAAATTATGTTGAAAAATGTTAGTAGCAATGATGTGGATTGGATCCGTGATCTGAGGATTGTCCTCATTGTTGCACAGAAGAATTATGTCCTAGATGCACCGCTAGGTGACGGACCTATTGCAAGAGCAGATACAGACGTTATGAATGTTTGGCTAGCTCAATATGATGACTACTTGATAGTTTAGTGCACCATGTTTAACAACTTAGAATCGGGACTTCAAAGACGTTTTGAACGTCATGGGCCATATGAGATGTTCCAGGAGTTGAAGTTAATATTTCAAGCAAATACCCGAGTTGAGAGATATGAAGTCTCCAACAAGTTCTATAGCTAAAAGATGGAGGAGAATTGCTCAACTAGTGAGCATGTGCTCAGATTGTCTGGGTACTACAATCGCTTGAATCAAGTGGGAGTTAATCTTCCAGATAAGATAGTGATTGACAGAGTTCTCTAGTCACAATCACCAAGTTAGTAGAACTTCGTGATGAACTATAGTATGCAAAGGATGACGAAAACGATTCCTGAGCTCTTTGTGATGTTGAAATCAACGAAGGTAGAAATCAAGAAAGAGCATCAAGTGTTGTTGATTGACAAGACCACTAGTTTCAAGAAAAGGGCAAAGGGAAAGAAAGGGAACTTCAAGTAGAATTGCAAGCAAGTTGTCACTCCCGCGAAGAAGCCCAAAGCTGGACCAAAGCCTGAAAATGAGTGCATACACTGCAAAGGAAATGGTCACTGGAAACGGAAATGCCCTGAATATTTGGTGGATAAGAAGGATGGCAAAGTGAACAAGGGTATATTTGATATACATGTTATTGATGTGTGCCTTACTAGTGTTTACAGTAGCCCCTGAGTATTTGATACTTGTTCGGTTGCTATGATTAGTAACTCGAAACAGGAGTTACATAATAAACAGAGACTACTTGAGGGGAAGTGACGATGTGTGTTGGAAGTAGTTCCAAGATTGATATGATCATCATCACACACTCCCTATACTTTTCGGGATTAGTGTTAAACCAAAATAAATGTTATTTGGGGTTTGCCTTGAGCATGAATATGATTTGATCATGTTTATTGCAATACGGTTATTCATTTAAAGTCAGAGAATAATTGTTGTTCTGTTTAAATGAATAAAACCTTCAATGGTCATACACCCAATGAAAATAGTTTGTTGGATCTCGATCGTAGTGATACACATATTCATAATATTGATGCCAAAAGATGCAAAGTTAATAATGATAGTGCAACTTATTTGTGGCACTGCCGTTTGGGTCATATCGGTGCAAAGTGCATGAAGAAACTCCATAAAGATGGATTTTTGAGATCACTTTGTTATGAATCATTTGATGCTTGTGAACCGTGCCTTTTGGGCAAGATGACTAAAACTCCGTTCTATAGAACAATGGAACGAGCTACTGACTTGTTGGAAATAATACATACTGATGTATGCAGACTAATGAGTATTAAGGCTCGTGGCGGGTATCGTTATTTTCAGACCTTCACAGATGATTTGAGCAGATATGGATATATCTACTTGATGAAACATAAGTCTGAAATAGTTGAAAGGTTCAAAGAATTTCAGAGTGAAGTGGAAAATCATCGTAACAACAAAATAAAGTTTCTGCGATCTGATCGTGGAGATGAATATTTGAGTTACGAGTTTGGCCTTCAGTTAAAATAATGTGGAATAGTTTCACAAACTCATGCCACCTGGAACACCATAGCGTAATGGTGTGTTCGAACGTCATAACCATACTTTATTGGATATAGTGCAATCTATGATGTCTCTTACCGATTTACCACTATTGTTTTGGGGTTATGCATTAGAGATAGCTGCATTCACATTAAATAGGGCAACATCTAAATCCGTTGAGACGGCACCGTATGAACTATGGTTTGGCAAGAAACCAAAGTTGTCGTTTCTTAAAGTTTGGGGTTGCGATGCTTATAAGAAATAGTTTCATGCTGATAAGCTCAAACCCAAATCGGAGAAATGTGTCTTCATAGAATACCCAAAGGAGACAGTTGGGTACACCTTCTATCACAGATCCGAAGGCAAGATATTCGTTGCTTAGAATGGATCCTTTCTAGAGAATGAGTTTCTCTCGAAAGAAGTGAGTGGAAGGAAAGTAGAACTTGATGAGGTAACTGTACCTGCTCCCATATTGGAAAGTAATTTATCACAAATCTGTTCCTATGACTACTACACCAATTAGTAAGGAAGTTAATGATGATGATTATGAAACTTTAGATCAAGTTGTTACTGAACCTCGTAGGTCAACCAGAGTAAGATCCACACCAGAGTGGTACGGTAATCCTGTTCTGGAAGTTGTGTTACTAGACCATGACGAACCTACAAACTATGAAGAAGTGATGGTGAGCCCAGATTCCGCGAAATAGCTTGAGGCCATGAAATTTGAGATGAGATCCATGTATGAGAACAAAGTATGGACTTTGATTGACTTTCCCAATGATTGGCAAGCCATTGAGATTAAATGGATCTTCAAGAGGAAGACGGACACTGATAGTAGTGTTACTATCTACAAAGCTAGACTTGTCGGGAAAGGTTTTTGACAAAGTTCAAGGTGTTGACTACAATGAAATTTTATCAACTGTAGCGATGCTTAAGTCTATCCGAATCATGTTAGCAATTGCCACATTTTATGAAATCTGGCAAATGGATGTCAAAACTGCATTAATGGTTTTCTTAAAGAAGAGTTGTATATGATGCAACCAGAAGGTTTTGTCAATCCTAAAGGTGCTAACAAAATGTTCAAGCTCCTGCGATCCATCTATGGACTGGTGCAAGCATCTCGGAGTTGGAATATACGCTTTGATAAGTTGATCAAAGCATATAGTTTTATATGGACTTGCAATGAAGCCTGTATTTACAATAAAGTGAGTGGGAGCACTACAGCCTTTCTGATAAGTATATGTGAATGACATATTGTTGATCGGAAATAATGTAGAATTATTCTGCAAAGCATAAAGGAGTGTTTGAAAGGAGTTTTTCAAAGAAAGACCTCGGTAAAGCTGATTACATATTGAGCATCAAGATCTATAGAGATAGATCAAGACGCTTGATAAGTTTTTCAATGAGTACATACATTGACAAGATTTTGAAGTAGTTCAAAATGGAACAGTCAAAGAAAGAGTTCTTGCCTGTGTTACAAGGTGTGAAATTGAGTAAGACTCAAAGCCCGACCACGGCAGAAGATAGAAAGAGAATGAAAGGCATTCCCTATGCCTTGGCCATAGGTTCTATAAAGTATGTCATGCTGTGTACCAGATCTATTATATACCCTACACTGATTTTGGCAAGGGAGTACAATAGTGATCTAGGAGTAGATCACTGGACAGCGGTCAAAATTATCCTTAGTAGAATAAGGATATGTTTCTCGATTATGGAGGTGACAAAAAGGTTCGTCGTAAAGGGTTACGTCGATGCAAATTTTGACACTGATCCAGATGACTCTAAAATTCAATCTAGATACATATTGAAAGTGGGAGAAATTATCTAGAGTAGCTCCGTGCAGAGCACTATTGACATAGAAATTTGCAAAATACATACAAATCTGAATGTGGCAGACCCGTTGACTAAACTTCTCTCACAAGCAAAACATGATCACACCTTAGTACTCTTTGAGTGTTAATCACATAGCGATGTGAACTAGATTATTGACTCTAGTAAACCCTTTGGGTGTTGGTCACATGACGATGTGAACTATGGGTGTTAATCACATGGTGATGTGAGCTATTGGTATTAATTCACATGGTGATGTGAACTAGATTATTGACTCTAGTGCAAGTGGGAGACTGAAGGAAATATACCCTAGAGGCAATAATAAAGTTATTATTTATTTCCTTATTTCATGATAAATGTTTATTATTCATGCTAGAATTGTATTAACCGGAAACATGATACATGTGTGAATACATAGACAAACAGAGTGTCACTAGTATGCCTCTACTTGACTAGCTCGTTAATCAAAGATGGTTATGTTTCCTAGCCATAGACAAAGAGTTGTCATTTGATTAACGGGATCATATCATTAGGAGAATGATGTGATTGGCTTGACCCATTCCGTTAGCTTAGCACTTGATCGTTCAGTATGTTGCTATTTCTTTCTTCATGACTTATACATGTTCCTATGACTATGAGATTAGCAACTCCCATTTACCGGAGGAACACTTTGTGTGCTACCAAATGTCACAACGTAACTGGGTGATTATAAAGGTGCTCTACAGGTGTCTCTGAAGGTACTTGTTGAGTTGACGTATTTCGAGATTAGGATTTGTCACTCCGATTCTCGGAGAGGTATCTCTGGGCCCTCTCGATAATGCACATCACTATAAGCCTTGCAAGCAATGTAGCTAATGAGTTAGTTACGAGATGATGCATTACGTAACGAGTAAAGAGACTTGCCGGTAACAAGATTGAACTAGGTATTACCGACGATCGAATCTCGGGCAAGTAACATACCGATGACAAAGGGAACAACGTATGCTGATTGCGGTTTGACCGATAAAGATCTTCATAAAATATGTGGGAGCCAATATGAGCATCCAGGTTCCGCTATTGGTTATTGACCGGAGATGTGTCTCGGTCATGTCTACATAGTTCTCAAACTCGTAGGGTCCGCACGCTTAAAGTTCGATGACAGTTATATTATGAGTTTATGTGTTTTGATGTAACGAAGGTAGTTCGGAGTCCCGGGTGAGATTCAGGACATGACGAGGAGTCTCAAAATGATCGAGACGTAAAGCTCGATATATTGGATGACTATATTCGGACATCGAAAGGTTCCGAGTGATTCGGGTATTTTCAGGGGTACCTGGGAGTTACGGGAATACGAGGAAGGAGCAATGGGCCTCATGGGCCAAGTGGTGGAAGAGAGGAGGCAGGGCGTGTGGCCCCCCTAGCCCAAACCGAATTGGACTAGGGGGCCGACCTTCCTTTCCTCCTTTTCCTCCCTCTCCTTCCTTCTCCTTCTCCTTCCCTTCCTTCCCCTCTCCTACTTGGACTAGGAAAGTGGGGGGAATCCTACTTGGAGTAGGATTGCCCCCCTTGGGCGCGCCTCCTCCCCTTGGCCGGTGTCGGTGTCAAAACCGGCGGACTTCGGGTAGGGGGTCCCGAACTGTACGTGTAAGGCTAATGGTAACAGGAGACTGGGGACACGATGTTTACCCAGGTTCGGGCCCTCTCGATGGAGGTAATACCCTACTTCCTGCTCGATTGATCTTGATGATATGAGTATTACAAGAGTTGATATACCACGAGATCAGAGAGGCTAAACACTATGGACTAAACCCTCCGGTTTATATAGACACCGGAGGGGGCTAGGGTTACACAGAGTCGGTTACAGAGAAGGAGATCTACATCCAAATCGCCAAGCTTGCCTTCCACGCCAAGGAGAGTCCCATCCGGACACAGGACGAAGTCTTCAATCTTTTATCTTCATAGTCCAACAGTCCGGCCAAAGCATATAGTCCGGCTGGCCGGATACGCCCTTATCCAGGGCTCCCTCAGTAGCCCCTGAACCAGGCTTCAATGATGATGAGTCCGGCGCGTAGATTGTGTTCGGCATTGCGAGGCGTGTTCCATCTCCGAATACTCCAAGACAAATTCCGAACACAAGGACCGTGTCCGGCTCTGCAAGATAAATTCCATATACCCTTGTAGAGAGAATAATAATCCACGAACCTAATCTGCTGACAACTCTTTGAAAAGTGACATCACGCCACGGCCCGGTTTTTATTCGAACCGTTTTTACAACCTGCTACCGCACACATCGCGAGGCGGTTTTCTTGGAACGTCTTGTCAAAGCAGAGATCATGTCCCTCTTATTATGGGATCCTCATCAATACGGGTATGGGTAATCCAACCGTGCCTGTTGGCATGACTCCGTGTTTTTAGGCAAGTCCCGAACGGTTTCGCTGGGGACGCTTGATATTCTTCCCCCTTTATAGAGGGGTCGAGGCCTATCCCTCTATCTCCACGCTTGCGCCTTCTCGTACATCGAGTTCCAACACCCAAAGCTCAAGCTTAAGCACCCCAGATCTTTGATCATGTCCGGATCCGACCATCAAGGCAGATGGATGGCCTCCTCTGTCACAAAGGAGGATATTGCGAAGCTCAGGGGGGCCGGGTATTTGACCGCCGATGTTAAGCACAGGCTTCCCGCCCCCGAACAGGTTATTCCTACTCCCGAGCCCAACGAGAGCGTCGTATTTGTCTCCCACTTCCTCCGGGGCTTGGCCTTACTATTGACCCCTTCGTGAGGGGGGTCATGTTCTACTACGGGCTAGATTTCCATGATCTAGCTCCGGATTCCATCCTCCACATCTCGTCATTTATCATCGTGTGCGAAGCCTTCCTCCACATCACCCCCCACTTCGGCCTATGGCTCAAGACTTTCAATGTGGAGCGGAAGATGATTGAGGGGCGACACGCGGAGTGCGGGGGCGCTGCAATAAGCAGGAACGCCAATGCCCCGTGGCCCGAAGGCTCCTTCCCGGAGGTATCTGATTTATGGCAGCGGAGGTGGTTCTATGTCACAGCTCCCCGAGGCTCGAAGTGGGCGGCCGCCCCCGCCTTCCGCCCAAGCCCTCCGCCTCAACTTGCGTCGTGGGCCAACATGGGACTGAACTGGGGGCCTGCAAACAATGTACCGATGTTGCAGAGCCGCATTTGGGAGCTCCTCGAGAGGGACATTAGTCTTGTCAAAATAATCCAGGTAATGCTAGTTCGGCGGGCCCTGCCATGCAAACGTCGACCTCTCCGGATGTGGGAGTTCAATCCAGAGGGTCCGCAAACCATTCAGCACTTCTTCGGCATGACGCCCGAAGGAATGTATAAGTTGTTCTTCGGACCACGAATAAAATGTCCGGACACCATCGAGGATGTGGGCCTGAGCTGCAACTGCCCAGATACCCAAGTAAGTAACCCTGTGTCCGAACACTTTGCTAATATTTGTCATAACATTGTTCTGGAAAAACTGTCCACGACCAGGATTGGCTCAGTAAGGCAGAAAGAATCAGGTGTCCGGCCCTGCTTCCCGAAGGCTTGCCCGGTCCGACAATGGCTAGGATTCTTAAATGGACGCTAAGTCAAGTGCCACCGGAGAAAGATGAAGGGAAGACTGGGTAGGCCAAGAGTGGGCCTCAAACATTGTGCATCCGAACCGGGGGAATTAATGTCTCCACGGAGGAGGAGAATTGGGGAGGCGAATCTGAGGTTTCCTCCCCCCGCGGGAAGAAGAGGGCCGCTTCCGAAGACTTGGGAACGGGGGCGCCCAAACAAGGGAAGAAAACTTCACCAAAGGGCCCTGTCCCGAAGGGCATTCTTACCGCACCGTGCCCGGTAACGGGCCAGCCCTCCACCGAGCTGTAAGTTTAATAAACAAGAAGCTTATTGCTTTTTCCTCTGAGAGTAATAACCGGGACCTATTTTTTGTGGTCCGGCTAGAAGTTCATCTCAACAGGGTTCGTCCTCGGGGGATCTTCTTCCAGAGATGATGGAGTGTGAAACCCCATCTACCTCTCTGCTCCATGGGGCGAGCGACCCTGAGGTATCGTCATGGAGGAGTACAAATCCAATGCGGCCGGAATCTAACACTTCGGCCGCCCCGAGCCCAGCGTGTCCAAACGACCATACTGACGGGCCTCCTGGAGTCAGCTGCTCTCTCGGAGGATCACCGTACACTAATGGGTACGGTGTAGGAGAAAATTTCCTCTGCCACAAGCGGGTTAAATGAAGCTTTTAGGAGCTTGCTCAAAGGTTTTGAGGTAAGCCACGAAATACGCAGTTTTTGGTTGCACCGTACGCGATACATGTGCTCTGTATAGATAGTAGCCCCTGAGACTGTGGATGCCAGCCCATGGCGGCAAACGGAGGATCACACTCCTAGGTAATAATCACACTTGTATTGATGTGCAGGTTGCTAAGGGTCCGGTGTTAGACCAGACCGCTGAATGCGCCGAATTGAGGTTGCAGATTGACGTGGTGGAGGCCAACGTCGTGCTTGTAAACAAGCGATTCGAGGAGTCGCAGAGTATGCGCTCTTATATCCATATTTTCTTTAGGAAATCACAAGAAGGTTGTAATATTAATATGATGCGATGTGGCTGCAGGCATAGCTGCTGCCGTTGAGGCCCTAAGGGCGGAGCTTGCCCTAGCCAAGGAACAAGCCCGGGTTAGCAATGCGGCTGCTCTAAAGGCAGCCGAAGAATTGAAAGCCGAACAGGCCGCTCATCTCCGAAGCGAAGAAAAGATAGCCGAGATGGCTGTGGAGCTGAGGGACGCCGCCGGCTGGTATGAGCTTCTCGAGAAGGAGAATCAGGCAAAGGCGGGTGACCTGAAGAAGGCGCTGGATTCGGCTAAGGAGACGCTCTCTGAGATTAGAGACGCACGGGAGGAACTTCGACAAGCCGGAGAAATCGCGGCTGGAAATCCTTATTTGTTGCGGATGAAGTTTTTAGATCCAAAGTATGCTCCGTTGGATAAGCTATGGAGCGCTGCCGATGAGTATGCGGACTTGACGAAGAGTGCGGCTGATGCGACCAAGTTGTTCAAGGATCATAAAGATAATGAAGTAGAAAGACTATTCTGGTCGCAATTTAGCGCTCCAGCGCGCTCATTGCCATTGAGTGAGAAGATGGCCGCTATAGCCGATCTCCATAGGTTGTCCGGCATTGCAATGAAGTGTGTAATAGACCATCTATTGCCGAGAGGAACGAAGCCGGACAGTTACTTTGGCTTGGTGCAACAATTGTTTGGCGCCAGATCGCAAATCGATGCCATGAAGAGGTCGGCGTGCATAGAGGGTGCTCGTATGACTCTTGCTCGTGTGAAGACATATTGGGCAGATATGGAGGCCACCAGCATTGCAACCCGGGGTCCGGCGGGAAGCCAAGACCCAGCCGAGCACTATTTTGAGCAGGTCATAGAAGGTGCCCGTAGAATAGAGGCTCAGTGCTCGAAGAATGTCATGTTCGAGTGACAAGTCTATTAATTGTAAAGAATTATGTGTTTTGATTATAGAGGCTGTTTTTTATAATTTTGCCTGAAAGTATTATAATGTCTCCTGTTTGGCTGTTTATGTATGCATACAACGTGAAAGTTAGCAGTCATTGGCTTCAGCCCCCACGCATACAATGCGGGGGTGTCCGAGAAAATATGCGTGAACACACATCCAACGTCTTGGTCCGTTAAGGAGGTGATCGCACGTCGAACCAGGCAACCGGACTATATAGTTGTAACACTTTTCACTTAGCCATAGGAGTTTGAAAGGTGGGGCTACTATGTAGCCCCTGGAACTTCCGCGTGCATCCGGGTATGGTGCGCGTACTTGAACGGGAAACCGGTCCTTTGTTAATGCGGAGGAATCCTATAGATTCCGATGAGTCCTCGAGTGGTTGATCAGTCTCTTGTTGTATCATGATAGTCAGTTTTCGGCTTTCTCTACTAAGGTGCTCATCCGGGATAACCAGGGCACAATCGCAGTAGTTCTCCTTTGGCCGCCTTAGCCGATAGAACGGAACGTAAGGCAGCAAACCTAGGAGCCGGGCTAACCCAACATTTGACCAAAGACATGATTCGGAGCTGATGCATATAAGGCCAAACTCGCGACGCCGAACACTCCCGAAGGTATTCGGACTTTATAACATATACTGGGCTGAATAACGCCCTTGACCCTGTAATTCCAGGTACGTGCATTGATCTGTAGTGGCGGAAAGCCTATGACGCCAGTGTCCCTTATGGGTGTATGAAATACCCATGGGATGTCAAGTAACAAAAGACAGTAAAGAAGGTTTACACAGGGGCTTAATCTAAAGAGAAACCTTTGAGCGGGGCCCTGCTGCACGTCTGCGCCTTTGTCTCTGTTGTGCCGTATCCTGGAAGGGTGTTGCACGAGAAGTGTCTGTAAAAATGGAAACTCATGAAAAAAGAGTAAACGTGCCAAAAGTTAGTTATTCTCGATGGATGTTCGAGATGCGAGATATTTGCCTAATAATGAGGCAAGCCGAATTGTGGGCTTTGTCATATGTTGACAACCCCCTAGTACCATTTATGGGGATATATGTGTAGCACCTAGCCAGGGTTTATCCGGGCAGTTGTTCATGGTGGTGCACCAGACTCGTCTAGCCGTGTCTGTGGTCTGAACGACCGATCATGCATTCTGTTGGGAGAGGCCACCTAGAGTCCGGCAGCAGGAGCTATCGCATACTGCTCTGTGTTTCCACTAACCGTTATGACGCCACGTGGACCGGGCATCTTAAGTTTGAGGCAGGCGTAGTTCGGTATTGCGTTAAAGCAAGCGAAGGTCGTTCTTCCAAGCAATGCATGATAATCGCTGCTGAAGGGAGTGATGTTGAAGAGTAGTTCCTCACTTCTGAAGTTGTCGGGAGAACCGAATGTCACTTCTAATACGAGGGAGCCCCAGCAGTGGGCCACAATGCCTGGAATCACACCATTGAAGGTGGTGCTATTTTGGCTTATTCTCGATGGGTCTACCCCCATCTTGCGGATGGTGTCTTGATATATCAGATTAAGACTACTGCCACCGTCCATTAGGACGTGAGTGAGATGGTATCCATCGATTATTGGGTCGAGCACCAAGGCAGCCGATACGTGTTCGGCTGGCGAGGCTCATCCTCGTCTTCACTTGGTGTTTCCCTTCCCTTGTGTTTGGCGTTTAACTTGCCGGCCTTCTTGAAGACCCAACATTCGCTGTGGGTATGATTTGTAGGTTTTTCAAAAGTGCCATGGATTTTGCACAATCTGTCAAGGACTTCATTCAGGCCGGATGGGCCCTCTTTACTGCCTTTGAATGGCTTCTTTCCTTGAACGGGTCGAGAGCCCCTGAATTCGGGGTTGACCGCCGTGTTGTTTGGAGTATCGCCATTCCGACGCTTGTGCTTAGTGCGTCGTGGCTTCCCTTTGCCATCTTGAATTTCGAATGTGCCCCGGTCGTTGGTGCCTCTACGGGCCAACCAGCTGTCTTCGCCTGCACAAAAGCGGATCATAAGGTTTGTTAAGGCTGCCATTGTCCTTGGCTTTTCTTGGCCGAGGTGTCTGGCGAGCCACTCATCTCGGATACTATGTTTGAAGGCCGCTAAGGCTTCGGCATCCGGACAATCGACAATCTGAATCTTCTTAGTGAGGAATCTGTTCCAAAGCTTGCGGGCTGACTCTCCGAGCTGTTGTATTATGTGACTTAAATCGTCTGCATCCGTAGGTCGGACGTAGGTTCCTTGAAAGTCGGCCCTGAAAGCATCCTCAAGTTCCTCCCAACTTCCAATAGATTTTTCGGGGAGGCTTTTCAGCCAGTGCCGAGCTGGTCCTTTTAACTTGAGGGGAAGGTATTTGATGGTGTGGAGGTCATCCCCTCGAGCCATATGTATGTGAAGGATAAAATCTTCAATCCAGACCCCAGGGTCCGTCGTTCGGTCGTATGGCTCTATATTGACGGGCTTGAATCCCTGTGGAAATTCATGATCCAGCACCTCATCGATGAAGCACAGGGGGTGCACAACCCCTCTGTATATGGCCGTGTTGCGGCATGCTGTCGGCTGGTATTGCTCCTGGTGTTGGTTCCGGACTGGTATTCGATCAGTATGATCGTTGTGGTGACCATTATCCCGCGTCGGAGCATGTCCTCTGGACCCGTAGATGGATCTGGCCGCACTGGCCTTTTTGTCCAGGAGCTCTCGTAAATCATGTGCGGTATCGGTGGCTGCTCTACCGCAGCCATGAGGTGGTTGGTCCGGCCTAGTGGTCGTATTGTTTTTTGGCGGAATGGGCGCTGCGGCCTCATCGTCGAATTCAAGTAGCAGTTTGCGCTTTGGGTAACGCTTTGTGTGGCAATCATCGCCACATTTTCCTTCGGTGTGAAGCACCTTGTTCCATCTTCGGTTGAGCGTATCCTGCACGATGTTAAGCCTTTGCTTCTGCTTCTTCAGTATCCTCGCCGTGGCCAGGAGCTTTCTACGGAGGTTATCCTGTTCCAAACATTTATCCGGGATGATGAATGCATCATCGACTGGGCTGTCCTCCTCTTTGGAGGCAGTGTGATGAGTTCGGCCCTCTAGATCGCTGTGATCGGGCATCTGCTCCGGGCTGTGTTCGGCGTGACCTGGCTTCTCCTACTCCATCGTTGGGTCCCTATGGTCTTTGTTGCCTATTCACTTCAATTTCACACCATTGGGCCTTTTTCTGTATAGAGTGTCATCGAAAAACTGATACATACTAGCCCTCCGGGCTACTCTTTCTGCTTCTTCTTGCTCTTCAGGAAGTTCTCCAGTTTGGAGGAAATGGTGACTATGAGCCTTGCCCAAGCTGGAGCCGGAGGCTCGGCAACGAGGACAAGCGGCACCTCCTCATTCGTGGGAGCGCATGCCTCGACCATGGGGACAACTGGCCTGATAGGAGGGTGCAGCCCGACAATCCAAGGGGAGTTATTTCTGGCAGGGTCCCTGCCAGGAACCCCGAGGGGTTCTACCGTTAGAGGCTTGTCGGAGTCCAATTTCCTCCTCTTTCTAGCCATTGTTGTCGGGGATACGGAGGCCTGAGCAAGATGGAGAACAAAAGTTCCTGGTTCCACAAGAAGCTTCTGCACAGCGAACTGATACGTCTCTGTCGTATCTACTGTTCCAAACACTTTTGCCCTTGTTTTGGACTCTAACTTGCATGATTTGAATGGACTAACCCGGACTGACGCTATTTTCAGTAGAACTGCCATGGTGTTATTTTTGTGCAGAAATAAAAGTTCTTGGAATGACCTGAAAATCCACGGAGCAACTTTTTGGAATTAATAAAAAATATTGGCGAAAGAATCAACGTCAGGGGGCCCACACCTGTCCACGAGGGTGGGAGTGCCCCCTCCCTAGGGCCCCCTAAAGTATTCACGTTGATTCAACGTTACTCCCATTATAAAGTTGAATGGGATTTTCTTAGGATTATCAAAGTAGTACATAATATCTTTCACATAATGAGCATCGAGGGTTTTAGGAGGTTCCCCATCTCAATGAGTAGCAAGTACACCTATTTTTTTTGGTATTTCGTGTTCCATATCCATAACTAAAGATAGATAACACCTTAGAACAACAAATAAAAATTACTTAGTGATAAAGCAAACAAGCACACACGAGAATATTCACCCCACGCTATTGCTCCCTCGCAACGGCGCCAAAAAAAGGTCTTGATAACCCACAAATATAGGGGATCAATTGTAGCCTCTTTCGATAAGTAAGAGTGTCGAACCCAATGAGGAGCTAAAGGTAGAACAAATATTCCCTCAAGTTCTATCGACCAATGATACAACTCTACACACGCTTAACATTCGCTTTACCCAAAACAAGTGTGAAACTAGAAGTACTTTGTAGGTGTTGATGGATAGGTTTGCAAGAATATAAAGAGCACGTAAATAAAAACTAGGGGCTGTTTAGATAAATACGCAATAAAGTTAGTATAGCGAGTGTGGATAAGTGGTGGTAGGAGTTGTGAAATTGTCCCTAAGCAATTGACTACTTTACTAGACAGATAGCAAGTTTTATGTGGGAGAGGCCACTGCTAGCATGTCATCCCTGACTTGCAATTCTATGCACTTATGATTGGAACTATTAGCAAGCATCCGCAACTACTAACGTTCATTAAGGTAAAACCCAACCATAGCATTAAGATGTATTGGTCCCCCTTCAATCCCACATCCATCAATTTCTATGCTAGGTTGAAGCTTCTATCACTCTTGCCCTCCAACACATAGTCCTATCAACATACAACTAACCCTATGGTGTGATCCACGCGCACGCTCATATGATGGGCACCAAAGGACAGCAACATAACCACAAGTAAATTAAACCAATCATAGAAATTCACCAATCACCGATAGGACAACGAAAATCTACTAAGACATCATAGGATGGCAACACATCATTGGATAATAATATGAAGCATAAAGCACCATGTTCAAGTAGAGGGTACAGCGGGTTGCGGGAGAGTGGACTGCTGAATATAGATGGGGGGAGGTGATGACGATGTTGGGGAAGACTACGGAGGTATTGGTGTAGATCGCGGTGATGATGATTGCCCCGGTGGCACTCCGACGCCACCGGAAGCGAGGGGGAGAGAGCCCCCTCCTTCTCCTTCTTACTTGACCTTCTCCCTAGATGGGATAAGGGTTTCCCGTCTGGTCCATGGTCTCCATGGCATGGGAGGGGCAAGAGCCTCTCCGAGATTGGATCTGTCTCTCTGTCTGTCTCTGTTTTAGCGTTCCAGATTCTGCCCTTTCACCGTTTCTTATATTTCCGGAGATCCGTAACTCCGATTGGGTTGAAACTTTGAACACGATTTGTTTTCGGATATTAGCTTTCTTGCGGCGAAAGAAGGGCAACAACCACCTTACGGGGTGTCCACGAGGGTCAAGGGCGCGCCCACCCCCTGGGGCACCCCCCTGCCTCGTGGGCCCCTCAAGCATCGTCTCGCGTTGATTCTTCTTCCCAACATTTATAAATATTCCAAAAAAAATCTCCATCCGTTTTTATCCCCTTTGGACTCCGTTTGATATGGATTTTCTGCGAAACAAAAAACATGCAACAAACAGGAACTGGCACTGGGCACTAGATCAATATGTTAGTCCCAAAAATAGTATAAAAATTGCCAAAAGTATGTACAAGTTGTAGAATATTGGCATGGAACAATCAAAATTTATAGATACGACGGAGACGTATCACCTACCGGGTGCAAACCGTAAAGAGGGACCAGCCCCCTGCCGGTCCTTATCCATCAAAGGCCACTGCGACCACCCTGAATAAAGCATCATTCGAGCCGAAGGGTGGGAGCACCTAAGCTTCAAAGGGTAGCAGGGTTTTCTTATGCACAAGTTTTCACTTACAAAACACGTATGGATAAGAGGAAGAACTTATCTGTTTGGCTTGTCAGAGACCGCAGTGCTGGCTTGTCTTCTCATTTCCTCTTGGGGACTAAGTCCACGGTAAGAGCCTCCAGTTTATGCAGATGAAAATGATGTCAGATGCGATCTTATCTACATGAACATGCGATTCTCATGACATGCTTATGCATGCATGCAACTTGTCGGGGCCCCCCCATCGCTTCATTTATTTTTCTGTTGCTCAGGATCTGCGCCTGGCTTTGTACAAGGGGTTACATGCAACTGAGGCAAGGCCTGTATAAAAGGGTGGCTGCCGGGCAGGGCCCGATAGCCGCGCCTTATGGGTAGAACTTGCGGAGATGCTCAATATTCCAATAGTTCTGTAATTGAATGCCATCTCCGATCTCCAGACGGACTGCGCCAGGTCTGGTGATTCGTACTACCCGATAAGGGCCTTCCCACTTTGGCGACAACTTGTTTGTACCCTTGGCGGACTGAACGCGCCTAAGGACAAGGTTGCCTTCGTCAAAACACCGGGCATGAACCCAGTGGATGTGATAGCGACGCATGGCTTGCTGGTAGCGTGCAACACGCGTAGCAGCCCAAAGACGGTTCTCCTTGAGAAGCACAATGTCGTCATGCTGGTGCTATTCCTGCGCTACTTCATCATAGACAAGTACTCGAGGTGACATGTAAATGAGTTCCGTGTGGATAAAAGCTTCTACCCCATATACAAGGTTGAAGGGAGTCTGCCCGATAGCTTGATTTGGTGTCGTTCTAAGGGACCAAAGAACCACCGGTAGCTCATCAATCCATCGCCTGCCGCACTTCAGCAGCTTATCAAATGTTCTTGTCTTGAGGCCCCGTGGCACATCAACATTCTCCCTCTTAGCTTGTCCATTGCTTCGGGGATGTGCCCCAAAGGCAAATGAGATCTTGCTTCCGAGGGCACGAACATATGCATGAAGGCGCATCTCGTGAATTGGGTGTCATTGTCAGTGATGATCCGGGCAAGGACCCCGAAGCGGCACGCCAAATCTTACAAGAACTTGATAGCTGACTGAGCAGTCACCTTTCTCACGGCAGCTACTTCTAGCCACTTTGTAAATTTGTCGATTGCGACGAACAAGAATTCAAAGCCCATGGCAGCTCGGGGGAAAGGGCCGAGGATATCAAGCCCCCAGACCGGGATTGTCTGAAGTGCTTGGGCAGGCAGATGGATATTCTTGGAATGGAATTGGCAGGCTTCACACTTTGTGACTAGCTCAACCACATCTTGGAGGGTTGTGGGCCAATAGAATCCTTGCTAGAATGCTTTCCCAACTAAAGCCCTTGATCCAATGTGGGAGCTGCACATGCCTTTGTGTATTTCTACCAGCAGTTCCTTTCCTTCTTCCCGGCAAATTCACTTCAATTTCACACCGTTGGGCCTTTTTCTGTACAGAGTGTCATCGAAAAACTGATACATACTAGCCCTCCGGGCTACTCTTTCTGCTTCTTCTTGCTCTTCGGGAAGTACTCCAGTTTGGAGGAAATGGTGACTATGAGCCGTGCCCAAGATGGAGCCGGAGGCTCGGCAACGAGGACAAACGGCACCTCCTCATTCGTGGGAGCGCATGCCTCGACCATGGGGACAAGTGGCCTGACAGGAGGGTGCAGCCCGACAATCCAAGGGGAGTTGTTTCCGGCAGGGTCCCTGCCAGGAACCCCGAGGGGTTCTACCGGGAGAGGCTTATCGGAGTCCAATTTCCTCCTCTTTCTAGCCATTGTTGTCGGGGATACGGAGGCCTGAGCAAGATGGAGAACAAAAGTTCCTGGTTCCACAAGAAGCTTCTGCACAGCGAACTGATACGTCTCCGTCGTATCTACTTTTCCAAACACTTTTGCCCTTGTTTTGGACTCTAACTTGCATGATTTGAATGGACTAACCCGGACTGACGCTATTTTCAGCAGAACTGCCACCGTGTTATTTTTGTGCAGAAATAAAAGTTCTTGGAATGACCTGAAAATCCACGGAGCAACTTTTTGGAATTAATAAAAAATATTGGCGAAAGAATCAACGTCAGGGGGCCCACACATGTCCACGAGGGTGGGGGCGCCCCCTCCCTAGGGCGCGCCCCCTGCCTCATGAGCCCCCTGGAGCTCCACCGACCTCAACTCCAACTCCATATATTCACGTTCGGGGTGAAAATTTTTAGAGAGAAGGATTCATCGTGTTTTACGATACGGAGCCGCTACCAAGCCCTAAACTCTCTCGGGAGGGCTGATCTGGAGTCCATTCAGGGCTCTGGAGAGGGGAATCCGTCGCCGTCGTCATCATCAACCATCCTCCATCACCAATGTCATGATGCTCACCGCCGTGCGTGAGTAATTCCATCATAGGCTTCCTAGACGGTGATGGGTTGGATGAGATTTACCATGTAATCGAGTTAGTTTTGTTAGGGTTTGATCCCTGGTATACACTATGTTCTGAGATTGATGTTGCTATGACTTTGCTATGCTTAATGCTTGTCACTAGGGCCCGAGTTCCATGATTTCAGATCTGAACCTATTATGTTTTCATGAACATATGTGAGTTCTTGATTCTATCTTGCAAGTCTATAGTCACATATGATGTGTTATGATCCGACAACCCCGAATTGACAATAATCGGGACCACTCTCGGTGGTGACCGTAGTTTGAGGAGTTCATGTATTCACTAAGTGTTAATGCTTTGGTCCAGTACTCTATTAAAAGGAGGCCTTAATATACCTTAGTTTCCAATAGGACCCCGCTGCCATGGGAGGTAGGACAAAATATGTCATGCGAGTTCTTTTCCATAAGCACGTATGACTATATTCGGAATACATGCCTACATTACATTGATGAACTGGAGCTAGTTCTGTGTCACCCTATGTTTTAACTATTACATGAGGAATCGCATCCGACATAATTATCCATCACTGATCCAATGCCTATGAGCTTTTCACATATTGCTCTTTGCTTAATTACTTTTCTGTTGCCACTATTACAATTACTACAAAACTGCTACTGTTACTTTTGCTATCGTTACCGTTACTTCCATACTACTTTACTACTAAATACTTTGCTGCAGATATTAAGTTATCCAGGTGTGGTTGAATTGACAACTCAACTTCTAATACTTGAGAATATTCTTTGGCTCCCCCTGTGTCGAATCAATAAATTTGGGTTGAATACTCTACCCTTGAAAACTGTTGCGATCCCCTATACTTGTGGGTTATCAAGACTATTTTCTGGGGCCGTTGCTGGGGAGCATAGCTCTATTCTTTGAGTCACTTGGGATTTATATCTGCTGATAACTATGAGGAACTTGAAAGACGAAAGAACTAAGATTTTTCCCTCAACTACGAGGGGAGGTAAGGAACTGCCATCTAGCTCTGCACTTGATTCTCCTTCTGTTTTGAGTAAGCTTGCGACACCTAAACCTGCTTCTGCTATTAATTCTGATATGTCGCATGTTATTGATGATGCCACTTCTGCTATGCATGATACTTATGATGAAACTACTTCTATGCTTGATACTACCGTGCCATTAGGTGAATTTATTGATGAACAACTTGCTAGGGCTAGAGAGATGAAACTATTGAAACTGATAATATTGATGAAAGTGATGAGGAAGATTCTCCCCCTAAGTATGAATTGCCTGTTGTGCCTGAGGGTTATGTTATGGATGAAGAAACTGCTAGAGATTTTCTTGCTTGCAATGATAGATCCGACCTTAAGAAATTATTAGCTAAGCTTAAAGAAAAGTCTCTGAATGCTAGAGTGAAATATGACCCTGCTTTTGCTACTTCACCTATCTGTGTTACTGATAAGGATTATGATTTCTCTGTCGATCCTGGGATAATTACTTTGGTTGAATCTGATCCTTTTTATGGCTATGAATCTGAAACTGTTGTGGCACATCTTACTAAGTTAAATGATATAGCATCCCTATTCACTAATCATGAGAAATCTCGGTACTACTATATCCTTAAGCTATTTCCATTCTAATTAAGGGGTGATGCTAAAACATGGTTTAATTCTCTCTAGCCTGGTTGTGTGCGTAGTCCCCATGATATGATTTACTACTTCTCTGCTAAATATTTCCCCGCTCATAAGAAACAAGCTGCTTTAAGGGAAATATATAATTTTGTGCAAATTGAAGAAGAGAGTCTCCCACAAGCTTGGGGGAGGCTTCTTCCATTACTTAATGCTTTGCCTGATCATCCTCTCAAGAAAAATGAAATACTTTATATCTTTTATAATGTACTAATCAATGCTTCCAGAGATCACCTGGATAGTTGTGCTGGTTGTGTTTTCAGGGAAAGAACTATCAATCAAGCTGAATTGCTATTAAATAATATGTTGACTAATGAAAATAATTGGACACTTCCTGAACCAACTCCTAAGCCAACTCCGAAGAAAAGAGGTGTTCTATTTCTTAGTCCCGAAGATATGCAAGAAGCAAAGAAGTCTATGAAAGAAAAAGGTATTAAAGCTGAAGCTGTTAAGAATTTACCTCCTATTGAAGAAATACATGACCTTAATATACCACCTATTAAAGAAATACATGGTCTTGATAACCCGACACAGGTAGTAAAGGTAAATTCTCTCTATAGGTATGATAAAGTTGAAATCCCGTCTAGTAAGTTTGCTAGCCAATGCTTCGATGAGTTTGATGACTTTCTGGCTACACAAGAAAACTTCAATGCTTATGTTGGTAGACAATTGAAAAGTAATGCTTATATGATTGGACGCTTGAGTGATTATATGTCTAGAGTTAAGAATGAGCTTAAACTTATTAGTAAACATGCTTCTATGGTTACCACTCAAGTAGAACAAGTGCTTAAAGCTCAAAATGATTTGCTCAATGAATTGAATGATAAGAAAAATGATAATGATGTTAGAGTTATGACTCGAACGGGTAAAATGACTCGGGAACCTTTGTATCCTGAGGGCCACCCTAAGAGAGTTGAGCAAGATTCTCAGAAAAATAATGCTGATGCACCTAGTGCTTGTAAAAAGAAAAAGGAAAATGATAGAACTTTGCATGCTTCTAGTGAACCTGTTGTTGACACACGTGAGAATCCCAATGATATTTCTATTTCTGATGCTGAAACACAATCTGGTGATGAACATGAACCTAGTGATAATGTTGATGATGATGTTCATGTTGATGCTCAACCTAGAAATAACAATGATGTAGAGATTGACCTGCTGTTGATCTTGATAACCCACAATCAAAGAATCAACATTATGATAAGAGAGACTTCATTGCTAGGAAGCACGGTAAAGAAAGAGAATCATGGGTTCAGAAACCCATGCCTTTTCCTCCTAAACCATCCAAGAAAAAGTATGATGAGGATTTTGAGCGCTTTGCTGAAATGATTAGACCTATCTTTTTGCGTATGCGTTTGATTGATATGCTTAAAATTAATCCTTATGCTAAGTACATGAAAGATATTGTTACAAATAAAAGAAAGATACCGGAAGCTTAAATTTCCACCATGCTTGCTAATTACACTTTTAAGGGTGGAATACCAAAGAAACTTGGAGATCCAGGAGTACCAACTATACCATGCTCCATTAAAAGAAACTATGTTAAAACTGCTTTATGTGATCTTGGAGCACGTGTTAGTGTTATGCCTCTCTCTTTATATCGTAGAATTGATTTTAATAAGTTGACACCTACTGAAATATCTTTGCAAATGGCCGATAAATCAACCGTTATACCTGTCGGTATGTGTGAGGATGTGCCTGTTGTGGTTGCAAATGTTACTATCTTAACGAACTTTGTTATTCTTGATATTCCCGAGGACGATAGTATGTCGATTATCCTTGGTAGACCCTTTTTGAATACTACAGGGGCTGTTATTGATTGCAACAAAGGCAATGCCACTTTTCATGTTCATGGTAATGAGCATACGGTACACTTTAAGAGGAAACAACCTCAAGTTCACAGTATCAATTCTATTGGAAAAATTCCATCAATTATTATTGGAGGTTTTGAATTTCCTCTTCCTACTGTCAAGAAGAAATATGACATTCTTATTATTGGGGATGTACATATCCCCGTTGAGGTAACCTAGTGTTTTTCGAAATTTCTCCAGTTTCATGCGATTCAGAATGAGTTTGTTAACAAGACTTGATCAACCTTGTTAGTGGATTCCTTTTGATGAGCATGAGATGGATGAAGTTAGAAAGCACAACCTTCTGTACCCTCCTTTTACTTTCTGTTATTTAGTTTAAATAAAGCAAAATTAGTATTTTCTGTCTGTTTTCTGAATTATCCATGCAATAAAAAAACACCCCAAAAATAAAAGTTCTCCAAATGCCCTGAAAATGAAATATGATTTTTTTCTAGAATATTTGAGAACATCTGGCACTGAGAACACATCAGGGGGAGCCAGCACCTGGCCACGAGGGTCCAGGGCGCGCCCCTGGCCTCGTGGGCCCATGGTGGCCCCCCTCCACTTATTCCTGTACCCACACACTTCTTCTTCCTCCCAAAAAATCACCATCCAGCTCAAGCACGAGTTCTAGCTCATTTTGCTGCCATTTTCGATATCCTAGCTCAATGCTCCACTCACAAAACTGCTTTGGGGGATTGTTCTTTGGTATGTGACTCCTCCAATGGTCCAATTAGTTTTTGTTCTAGTGCTTTATTCATTGCATTTTTTTGCTGCTAAGGTGACCGTGTTCTTGAGCTTGCATGTCAAATTTATTTGGTCCCGAGTAGTTCTAATGCATGGTATAGTCTCTAGGCACTTGTGGGAGTAGTTTCTATCAATTTTGTTGAGTTTCGTTCACTTTTATTTTGAGTTATTAAAATTTTTAGAAATTTTCAGAGGAAGAATTATGTCTAGGAAAATGTACCAAGGTGGTTCTTCAAGGAAGCAAGGACCCAGGCTTGCAATACGTGAGCCGGACGATGAACCGCCAAGGGAAGCTCAAGTGTGGCCTTGTGAATGGCTGTCAGAAGATTTTATGGTCCAAGCAGGCATTAAGGATGAATTTGACGCGTATGTGTGTAATGCCGATCTTGAGGACTTCAAGTCAGATAAGTGCTCCCAACACTACTACCTTACTGATTCCTTTGTGAGAAGGTTTAAATTCACATCTTCGCGCAATTCTCACATTGTTTTATTTGATCTTTATGATAAATCATATACCATGGACCTAGAAGATTTTAATACTGCTTGTAAACTCCCGCAGTGGGGCAATGTCAGTGAACCTCGTAAATCTAAATATAAAGACTTTCTTGCTAGTATCACTGTGGGTGAATCCAGAGAAATCACACAAGCTACCATAGGGAGCATTCATTTTCCTGCTATACATTATTTTGCTCTCTTCATAGGTAGATGCATTAACGGTAAAGATGAAGCTTGTCACATGTGTGTTCCGGATCTTAGTGTTCTCAAGAGTGTTGTATTAGGTGATAAACAATATAACTTGGGGGCAATTGTTGCACGTAGGTTGCATAATAATGGTTTAGATGGAGACTTGTTTGGAGGGATTTATGCAACCCGTGTGGCTAATTATCTTGGTGTACCCATACATGGAAGTGATATGGAGTTGCCTCCTGCTTATCTAGATTATAATGCCATGGTTAGCCATCAGTTTCTAGAGAGGAATGAACAGTTCCTCCAATACCGACTAATCTTTGAAAGACGTCGCAGTGTCCATGTTGCTCTCCCTGCTCCTGGTTTCTTTGACTTTCAGGCAAAAAGGAGATATAACCAGGGAGGAGGCGAACGAGTACGAGAGGAGGACGGAAGCAACTCGCCTCCAAGCTGCAGCTCATGAGGCAGTAGCTACTGCATCTCAGTACGACCCCAGCTACCACTTTGATCCATGGGCATAGACCAACTTAGGCCAAAAGCCTAAGCTTGGGGGAGTACGTATTTCTCACCGACATTACATTCATGATCACACACTCATTCTAGTTGTCGGTGCTCATACTTTTTCATTGTACTATCCACGCTAGTTTATTTTCCTTTTATTGCTTTCTTCTTGTGTGTTTGAATCACCTTAAGAAAAACCAAAAAATAGTTATAGCTTTTAGGTAGTCTGCTTTCCATGCATGTAGTAGTAGTAATTAAAATAAACCCCAAAAAGATTTCTCGTTCTTCTTTTGCCTGTTGGGAGCTTTCCCGTGTAAATAGTTTTATTTCTTTTATTTTCTTTGGGGGTCGAGAGGAGAAGACCATGATGAAAATGTTGAGTGGCTCTCATATGCATTATTGTTGATTTAACCAAGAGCCTATATTACCTTGTCTTCTCCTTTGAATTGAGTGTTTGCAGATTCCAGCTTAGTCCAATGCACATGTACTATTATTATTATCCACACCGTTTGGTCGTGCAAGTGAAAGGCAATAGTGACGATATATGATGGACTGATTGAGATGAGAGAAGCTGGTATGAACTCGACATATCTTGTTTTTGTAAATATGATTAGTTCATCGTTCCTGATTCAGCCTATTATGAATAAACATGTTTGCAATGACAATTAGAGATTATAGTGCTTATGCCATGCTTAATTAGCTAGGAGCTTATAATGGTTTACCTTGCGTGCCAACATGCTATTAAAATGGTTGTGATGTGGTATGATAGGGTGGTATCCTCCTTTGAATGATTCAAGTGACTTGACTTGGCACATGTTCACACATGTAGTTGAAACAAAATCAACATAGCCTTCACGATATTTATGTTCATGGTGGATTATACCCTACTCATGCTTGCACTCAGTGTTGATTAATTTTAATGCATGTTCATGACTGTTGTCGCTCTCTAGTTGGTCGCTTCCCAGTCTTTTTCTAGCCTTCACTTGTACTAAGCGGGAATACTGCTTGTGCATCCAACATCCATAAACCCCAAAGTTATTCCATGTGAGTCCACCATACCTTCCTATATGGGGTATCTACCTGCTGTTCCAAGTAAATTTGTATGTGCCAAACTCCAAACCTTCAAATGAAATTTTGTTTTGTATGCTCGAACATCTCATGTATCAACTAGGGTTGTCTGTATCTTCCATGCTAGGCGGGTTATTCTCAAGAGGAGTGGACTCCGCTCCTCACTCACGAGAAAATGGCTGGTAACCGGGATGCCCAGTCCAATGCTCAAATCAAATCAAAATAATTGCAAACAAAACTCCCCTAGGATTGTTGTTAGTTTGAGGCACCCGTTGTTTTGGTCAAGCCATGGATTGATGCTTGTTGGTGGAGAGGGAGTATAAACTTTACCATTCTATTTGGTAACCGCCTATAATGTGTGTAGCATGGAGGATATCAAGATCTCTCGGTTGTTATGTTGACAATGAAAGTATACCGCTCAAAATATTATTTATCTCTATTTCAAAATCGAGATCTGGCACCTCTACAAATCCCTGCTTCCCTCTGCGAAGGGCCTATCTATTTACTTTTATGTTGAGTCATCACCCTCTTATTAAAAAGCACCCGCTGAGCACCACTGTCATTTGCATGCATTACTATTAATTTATATTGAGTATGACTATGGTTGGATCTCTTTTACCATGAATTACAATGTCTAGTCAGTCCTTCATCTTTAGAGGTGCTCTACATTTATGTTTTGCGGTCTCAGAAAGGGCTAGAGAGATACCACCTTGTTATATAATATTATGATTGTTTTGAGAAAGCGTTGTCATCCGAGATTTATTATTATTGATCGCTAGTTGATTATGCCATTGATATGAGTAAACATGAGACCTAAGTGTTATTGTGAATATGGTTAGTGCATAATCTTTGCTGAAAACTTGAATGCTTGCTTTACATATTTGCAACAACAAGAGCAAACAGAGTTTGTAAAAGTTTTTCTTTATCACTTTCAGTCTATCAACTGAATTGCTTGAGGACAAGCAAATGTTTAAGCTTGGGGAGTTGATACATCTCCATCGTATATACTTTTCCAAACACTTTTGCCCTTGTTTTGGACTCTAACTTGCATGACTTGAATGGAACTAACCCGGACTGACGCTGTTTTCAGCAGAACTACCATGGTGTTATTTTTGTGCATAAATAAAAGTTCTTGGAATGACCTGAAAATCCACGGAGCAACCTTTTGGAATTAATAAGAAATATTGGCGAAAGAATCAACGTCAGGGGGCCCACACCCTGTCCACGAGGGTGGGGGGCGCCCCCTGCCTCGTGGGCCCCTTGGAGCTCCACCGACCTCAACTCTATCTCCATATATTCACATTCGGGGAGAAAAAAATTAGAGAGAAGGATTCATCGTGTTTTACAATATGGAGCCGCCGCCAAGACCTAAACTCTCTTAGGAGGGCTGATCTAGAGTCTGTTCGGAGCTCCGGAGAGGGGAATCTGTCGTTGTCGTCATCATCAACCATCCTCCATCACCAATTTCATGATGCTCACCGCCGTGCGTGAGTAATTCCATCATAGGCTTGCTGGACGGTGATGGGTTGGATGAGATTTACCATGTAATCGAGTTAGTTTTGTTAGGGTTTGATCCCTGGTATACACTATGTTCTGAGATTGATGTTGCTATGACTTTGCTATGCTTAATGCTTGTCACTAAGGCCTGAGTGCCATGATTTCAGATCTGAAGCTATTATGTTTTCATGAACATATGTGAGTTCTTGATTCTATCTTGCAAGTCTATAGTCACCTATGATGTGTTATGATCCGACAACCCCGAATTGACAATAATCGGGACCACTCTCGGTGATGACCGTAGTTTGAGGAGTTCATGTATTCACTAAGTGTTAATGCTTTGGTCCGGTACTCTATTAAAAGGAGGCCTTAATGTCCCTTAGTTTCCAATAGGACCCCGCTGCCACGGGAGGGTAGGATAAAAGATGTCATGCAAGTTCTTTTCCATAAGCACATATGACTATATTCGGAATACATGCCTACATTACATTGATGAACTGGAGCCAGTTCTGTGTCACCCTGTGTTATAAATATTACATGAGGAATCGCATCCGACATAATTATCCATCACTAATTCAATGCCTACGTCCTACGAGATTTTCACATATTACAATTACTACAAAACTGCTACTGTTACTTTTTCTATCGTTACCGTTACTTCCATACTACTTTGCTACTAAATACTTTGCTGATATTAAGTTATCCAGATGTGGTTGAATTGACAACTCAAGTACTAATACTTGATAATATTCTTTGGCTCCCCTTGTGTCGAATCAATAAATTTGGGTTGAATACTCTACCCTCGAAAACTGTTGCGACTCCCTATACTTGTGGGTTATCACACACTTTGATAGATGATCAGCTATGCTGTTTTCTGCATGGGGTACGTGCTTTGTTTGCAATCCATCAAAGCGCTCCTCCAATCTTCTCACTTACTCAGAGTATGACTCCATCAATGGACTTTGGTAATCCTTGTTGACTTGTCTCACCACAAGGTTTGAATCTCCTCGAATGATCAGCTTCTTGATTCCCAATTCTGTGGCAATTCTAAGCCCGGCAAGGAGCCCTTCATACTCTTCTGTATTGTTGGTTGCCTCCTCCCGAGGAAGATGCATCTGGACAACATACTTCAGGTGATCCCTAGTGGGAGCAACGAGAAGCACGCCAGCCCCTGCACCTTGTAGGGAGAAGGCACCATCGAAATACATGATCCATTCTTGGGGTGATTCCTTGCCGGGGATGACTATTTCCAACACTTCCTCATCAGGGGTTGGCATCCATTCTACAACAAACGTTGCCGGTTCCCTGCTCTGACTCATTGATGTGCTTTCAAACTTTAGGCCAAAGCTAGATAACTCCAATGCCCATTTCACTATTTTGCCGGTAGCCTATGGGTTTCGGAGTATCCTTTGCAACGGGAAGTGTGTGACAATCATGATCTCATGGGCTTGAAAGTAGTGGCGCAGTTTCCTTGAGGCCATGGCATGGCCAAAAATCATTTTTGCATGCCAAAAATCCCTGGATCTAGCCCCTTGCAACAGGGAGTTGATGAGGTATACTGGCGCTGCACCACTTTCTTCCATGCCGCGTCCTTGGGGTTGCCTTCGCTGCCATGCTCCTCTTTGTCCTGATCCATATCTGCCCTTGCCGGGATATTCTTTCTTTCTGCTCTGGGTGGGACACCTACTGAGGTTGCTATCTCTTCCACTTCCCATGGTGCCACCAATGCTGCACTAACCACTTGATTAGTCACTACCAGATATAGCAGTAATGGCTCATGTGGTTTGGGTGCAACCAAAGTGGGCACAGAAGACAAGTAGGTCTTCAAATCTTGCAATGCCGCATCTGCTTCCAGGGTCCACTTCATAGGTCATGCCTTCTTCAAAATTTTGAAGAACGGCAGGGCGCGCTCGGCAGACGTGGAGATGAATCTGCTAAGCGCGGAAACGCATCCTGTCAGACGCCTCACATCCTTAACTATCTTGGGTGCCTGAATCTGCTCGATGGCCTTGATCTTATTTGGGTTGGACTCGATCCTGCGGTGGGACACAAAGAAACCAAGTAGCTTGCCGGAGGGAACGCCAAACACACACTTTTCCGGGTTTAGCTTCAAGTTGATCTTGCGCACATTAGCAAATGTCTGTTCCAAATCCTGGATGAGGGTTGATTTGTCCTTGGTCTTGACCACAATATCATCCATACAAGCTTCAATGTTCCTCAAGTTTCTTGATCTCCTCGACAATGAACTATTGCTGCTCCAAGGCCTGCTTCTGAACCTTCTACTTGACGGGTCAGGCATGTGGGCAGAAAACAAGGTGGTTCTCGATTACCTCCCTAGGAACACCGAGGATATCAGATGGTTGCCAAGCAAACACATCAATATTCACCCGCAGGAAGGCAACGAGCGTGCTTTCCTATTTGTCATCGAGGGTGGCACTGATAGTAAAAGTACCATCAGTGCCAGCCAGCCCTGTCGGGACCTTTTTCACATGGGGTGCAACAGCCTTGGTCCTCTTGTTGTTGGAACTCTCCGGCACGTCATAAACAGGTGCGGCACACTCCGTAGAGATGCTTCCCGGATGCCTTGCCGACGTCCCTATAATCCTTCTTATTCTCTTTGCTGTCCTTGGCGGGCATTGCAACTTCAGTAGCCTCTGCCACGACTGCGTCTCGGTACATCTTATCCACGCAAATCATTGCATCTTTCTTGTCTGACAGAATGGAAATGACACCCATCGGCCCTGGCATCTTCAAGATGTTGTAGGCATAGTGGGATAGCGCCATGAATTTGGCTAGGGCCGGGCGCCGACGGATTCCATTGTATGGCAGGGGGAGGTTGACCACATCAAACACAATCTTCTCAGTCCGGTAGTTTAACTCTCCCCCAAATGTCACTGGCAACGTGATCTTTCCCTTAGGACGACTCCTACCGGGATTGATTCCTTGAAACGTGCCCGTAGCCTTAAGTTGTTCCTCTGCTATCTAGAGTTTACTGATAACTTGTGGGGAAACCAGATTCAACCCGGCCCCGCCGTCAACCAATATATTTGTTACTTTGAGGTTGCGGATCATTGGTGACCAACAACGGCAAGCACCCTACCGTAGTAATGCGGTTGGGGTGATCCTCTTAATCAAAGATGATGGTCATGCATGACCATTTGAGCGGCTTCCAAGACCCTACTGCTGGCTCCATGGCATCGACCTCACGCGCCCACTGTTTAAGTTGGTGGTGAGAGGAGTGCAAAGATGCACCCCTGTCAATGCACAGGGCATCAGTAGCCTTCTGGAATTCCTACTCACTGGTTTCCTCTTCATTCCCTCCATCACTTTCATGATTGCAATCCTCCTTCTCTCGGCCCCTGGCAGGTTTCCCTTGGTTCCGAGAGCCTTGCCGGGGTGATTTGCTTCATCGCGTCGGCCCTTTCCGACGGTACCGTTCTAAACTTTTTCCTTATCACGCTTCATACTCAGCCCTGTGCTTCTTGACGAGATGCTCAACCTGATGACACTCCTCGACATCGTGGCCCTTGGTCCGATGTATCTTGTAGTACGGTCCATCACCTTTCCCAGCTTTCTCGGCAGCCGCATCCTCCCAGCAGTCAGTGCACGCGACAGCCTCCTTGCCGGGGGCTTTGGAATTAGTCCTCTTGCCGGTACTAGGCGCGCCTGATCTCTCAACTATCAACACTGCCTTATGCTTGCGCTTCTTGTTGCGCTTCTTGTTGCGCTTCTTGTTCTTCTTCTTCTGACTAGTGGTCTTGTCGTCATCCTCTAAGTCGATGTCGATGCAATCTTCCTCTCCAGGGAGTTTCCTTCCTTCCTCCACCCAAGCACACTTGTCCACCAAGGTATACAGCTCCTTCACAGTCTTGGGCAACCAAACATTCATCTTAGAATGTATCATGCGGTTGTGCACGTTGGGTTGGAAGGCATCTATCATAGTTGCCGGGTGGTGTTTGGGATATTTCTATGGACTCGACTGGATCTCTATAAGTACTTTCACGGAGTCTCTCCTTCTTTCTGCTAGAGAAGCTGCAAATCGCTGGGCCGTCCTGGTTCTTGATGGCCGCCCATGAAGGCGCCAATGAACTCATGGCACAGGTCAACCCAGGTTGAAATGGAGTTCTCCAGTAGGTGCATCAGCCAGGACCTCACATTTGACTTGAGTGCCAAAGGGAAGTAGTTGGCGAACACCTTCTCATCTCTTCCCCCGGCAGCCTGAAAAGCGATAGTGTATATGCTCGACAACTCTGTCGGGTTCAGTCTCCCATCATACTTCTTGGGTATCTCTAGCTTGAATGTGCGAGTGGACGGCCAATGGACTTTCCGCAGCTCACGGGTGAAGGCAGGGCACCCGACCTCGAAAGGCAAGCACCGGCATCTCCGAGCACGGGCTCGTCAACATCGGGGTCATCGCACCCATTGGGCTGGCAGTGGTTGTCACGGCACCACTCAATGGCGATGTGTGCGCCTTCCCTATGCCTGTCCTTCGGGGCTCGTCGTTGGCCTTGGCGTGCTCGAGGGTCAGAAAAGGCCATTGAGACATCATCAGGCTCTTGGTTACGAGGCTCCTGTGCTGCTTCCCGTGGTAGGGACTGTACCGTGGGGGCGGCCCCTTCCGTACAGCCAGCCGCACGAGCCATTGATGTCGCCTGGGGAGGCCGTGGCGGGCCAGCTCGCTGTGATCCTCCCGCCTCGGCGAAACCAATCAGGCTTTCGATGGTGGCTTGCCACTCATCCATCTGATCGGCTGCCGGCAGAAATCTCAACAGCAGCTGGGCCCGTGCCATGGCCTCTAAGGTAGTGCTTGACATAGGTGATGATGCTGTAGACCGCAGTGTCACTCGACTCCCGATGGTGTCGGTGGCGACTGCGACGTGCCCGCGTCATTGTGAACCACCCGCTTGGATGGTGTGGTTATGCGGGAGAGGCACTTGAGGACCAGCGGCTCCATTGGGCACAGTAGTTGGGTCGGCCCGTTTCGGGAGTGGTGCGTGCCCTATGGTAGCTCCTGCAACGGAGGCGGCCGGAGGGTTGCGATTTGCCCTAGAACGTGCGCCACCACCGTAGATGTGCCCTTCAGCAAGGAGAAAGGATGTAGAAAAAGCAATCCCTCGAGGAGCATGGCCGCTGGGATGTTGCTGATGTTGTCCTTCCGTGGTGCCTCCCACTTATGCTTCGGCCGCGAGGGTGGTGGTGACAAAGCCGCCTGTGCCGACCACATCCCCCGCAGTGTCTGCATCCTCATACGTCCCTGCGTTCCCTGCGACGTCTATAGTCACGGGTGGCAGAGCCTTCGAGGTGTATGGGTGATTTGCAGCTCCGGGCTTTTTCTTGGGCACCATAGTCGATGATGCCGCCAATGATGAAAATGGCCATGAAGATGATGCGCTACTGACGCTCTTGGGTTCATGCAAGTGATCCCCCTACCTGGCGCGCCAAAGATGTCTGGGAAACCATGGCCACCTATGGGGCTATGAGCCCCTTTTGGTTCAGCAAGGGGATTGGCATGTTGCACAAAGAGAGGAGAAGTGTGGCACAACGTGGGAGAGATCACACAGGCAGTTTTACCCATGTTCGGCCCACTGTGAGGTGTGAAGCCCTACTCTTGCTTTGGTGAATTGATAATAGAAAAGGTGGTGGTGAACGCAGCACACTTGCCCGGTAGGGTGGCCTCGGGGCTAGAGTGGCTACGCGCGTATGGATATGTGAGGGTTTGAGCTTGCTAACCTCGCAAACCCTTTCTATGGTTGCCATGGGCCTCCTTTTATAGATTAAGGGGTCACCACAGTGGCAAATAAGTCTTTACGTAGTGATTAGATAGCAAACAGTGCTATCATACCTAACTCTGTAGGCTGACAAAGCACATTAAATGTGACGTCAAGTTTCACATCACAGCATGCCCAACAGCCCTTGTCGGGCTGTTTCGCCAGCTTCACGCCTGCTTGCTTGACACGTTTCAGGATGGGTGTCATATGGAGGTGTTTGCTGTAGGAACTGGCTGCCATGTGGCGAAAAGCAGCCACTTAGTCAGCTTGAAGCTTCACACCGCACTGATCTATGACTTGCATTGCTCGTGAGGTGGAGCAGTGGAGTGGCTTGCCTCCGCAAGCCCCGGCAGGCCTGCTAGGATGATCTGGAAGCTTACTTCCAGGGCAAACCAAACCTCGCCAGGCTCGCCTGCCAGAAAAGGGAGGTTCATTCCTTAGAAATATCTTGCTTCTCTAGCTAATCTTGTTTTTCTTGATCTGCAGTAGGATCCTTCAAAGACTTGATCCCTCTTGCTTGGTCTGATCTTGGTGTTGTAATCTTTGTCCTTGGGCCTTTGCACAGTCTGAGCAACGGACCCAGGGTTTGTTGCACTCACAACAATAGAAGCAAGACCAACTATTTCATCCTTAGTAGGTAATTCTTTCTTATGAGGTTGTCTATTATGAAGGAAACATGCCCTAGAGGCAATAATAAAGTTATTATTTATTTCCTTATTTCATGTTAAATATTTATTATTCATGCTAGAATTGTATTAACCGAAAACATGATACATGTGTGAATACATAGACAAACAGAGTGTCACTAGTATGCCTCTACTTGACTAGCTCGTTCATCAAAGATGGTTATGTTTCCTAGCCATAGACAAAGAGTTGTCATTTGATTAACGGGATCACATCATTAGGAGAATGATGTGATTGACTTGACCCATTCCGTTAGCTTAGCACTTGATTGTTCAGTATGTTGCTATTGCTTTCTTCATGACTTATACATGTTCCATGACTATGAGATTATGCAACTCCCGTTTACCGGAGGAACACTTTGTGTGCTACCAAACATCACAACGTAACTGGGTGATTATAAAGGTGCTCTACAGGTGTCTTCGAAGGTACTTGTTGATTTGACGTATTTCGAGATTAGGATTTGTCACTCCGATTGTCAGAGAGGTATCTCCGGGCCCTCTCGGTAATGCACATCACTATAAGCCTTGCAAGCAATGTAGCTAACGCGTTAGTTACGAGATGATGCATTACATAACAAGTAAAAAGACTTGCCGGTAACAAGATTGAACTAGGTATTGACATACCGACGATCGAATCTCGGGCAAGTAACATACCGATGACAAAGGGAACAACATATGTTGATTTGGTTTGACCGATAAAGATCTTCATAGAATATGTGGGAGCCAATATGAGAATCCAGGTTCCGCTATTGGTTATTGACCGGAGATGTGTCTCGGTCATGTCTACATAGTTCTCGAACCCGTAGGGTCCGCACGCTTAAAGTTCGATGACAGTTATATTATGAGTTTATGTGTTTTGATGTACCGAAGGTAGTTCGGAGTCCCAAATGATATCGGGGACATGACAAGGAGTCTCGAAATGATCGAGACATATAGATCGATATATTGGATGACTATATTCGGACATCGAAAGGTTCCGAGTGATTCGGGTATTTTCAGGGGTACTCGGGAGTTACAGGATTACGAAGAAGAAGCAATGGGCCTCATGGGCCAAGTGGTGGAAGAGAGGAGGCAGGGCGCGCGGCCCCCCTAGCCCAAACCGAATTAGACTAGGGGGTCGGCCCCCTTTCCTCCTTTTCCTCCCTCTCCTTCCTTCTCCTTCTCCTTCCCTTCCTTCCCCTCTCCTACTTGGACTAGGAAAGAGGAGGGAATCCTACTTGGAGTAGGATTGCCCCCCTTGGGCGCGCCTCCTCCCCTTGGCCGGCCCTCTCCTCCTCCCCTCCTTTATATACGGAGGAAGGGGGCACCCCATAGAGACAACAATTGATCATTGATCTCTTAGCTGTGTGTGGTGCCCCCCTCCACCATAGTCCTCCTTGATAATATCATAGAGGTGCTTAGGCAAAGCCCTGCAACGGTAGAACATCATCATCGTCACCACGTTGTCATGCTGACGGAACTCTCCCACGACACTCGGCTGGATCGGAGTTCGAGGGACGTCATCAAGCTGAACGTGTGCAAGAACTCGGAGGTGCCGTGCTTTCGGTGCTTGATCGGTCGGGCCATTAAGACGTACGACTACATCAACCGAGTAGTGCTAACGATTCCGCTTTCGATCTACGAGGGTACGTGGACACACTCTCCCCTCTCATTGCTATGCATCACCATGATCTTGCATGTGCGTAGGAATTTTTTTGAAATTACTATGTTCCCTAACAGTGGCATCCGAGCCTAGGTTTTATGCATTGATGTTATATGCACGAGTAGAACACAAGTGAGTTGTGGGCGATACAAGTCATACTGCTTACCAGCATGTCATACTTTGGTTCGGCGGTATTGTTGGATGAAGCGGTCCGGACCGACATTACGCGTATGCTTACGCGAGACTTGTTCAACCGACGTGCTTTGCACACAGGTGGCTGGCGGGTGTCAGTTTCTCCAACTTTAGTTGAACCGAGTGTGGCTACGCGGGTCCTTGAGAAGGTTAAAACATCACTAACTTGACGAACTATCGTTGTGGTTTTGATGCGTAGGTAAGAACGGTTCTTGCTCAGCCCATAGCAGCCACGTAAAAATTGCAACAACAAAGTAGAGGACGTCTAACTTGTTTTTGCAGGGCATGTTGTGATGTGATATGGTCAAGACGTGATGCTATATTTTATTGTATGAGATGATCATGTTTTGTAACCGAGTTATCGGCAACTGGCAGGAGCCATATGGTTGTCGCTTTATTGTATGCAATGCAATCGCCCTGTAATTGCTTTACTTTATCACTAAGTGGTAGTGATAGTCGTAGAATCAATAGTTGGCGAGACGACAATGATGCTACGATGAAGATCAAGGTGTCGCACCGGTGACGATGGTGATCATGATGATGCTTCAGAGATGGAGATCACAGCACAAGATGATGATGGCCATATCATATCACTTATATTTATTGCATGTGATGTTTATCTTTTATGCATCTTATCTTGCTTTGATTGTCGGTAGCATTATAAGATGGCCTCTCACTAAATTTCAAGATAAAAGTGTTCTCCCTGAGTATGCACCGTTGCCAAAGTTCGTCGTGCCCAGACACCATGTGATGATCGGGTGTGATAAGTTCTACATCCATCTACAATGGGTGCAAGCCAGTTTTGCACACGCAGAATACTCAGGTTAAACTTGACGAGCCTAGCATATGCAGATATGGCCTCGGAATACTAAGACCGAAAGGTCGAGCGTGAATCATATAGTATATATGCTCAACATAGTGATGTTCACCATTGAAAACTACTCCATTTCACGTGATGATCGGTTATGGTTTAGTTGATTTGGATCACGTGATCACTTAGATGATTAGGGAGATGTCTATCTAAGTGGGAGTTCCTAAGTTATATGATTAATTGAACTTAAATTTATCATGAACTTAGTCCTGGTAGTATTTTGCAAATTATGTTGTAGATCAATAGCTCGCGTTGTTGCTTTCATATGTTTATTTTGATATGTTCCTAGAGAAAATTATGTTGAAAAATGTTAGTAGCAATGATGTGGATTGGATCCGTGATCTGAGGATTGTCCTCATTGTTGCACAGAAGAATTATGTCCTTGATGCACCGCTAGGTGACGGACCTATTGCAAGAGCAGATGCAGACGTTATGAACGTTTGGCTAGCTCAATATGATGACTACTTGATAGTTTAGTGCACCATGTTTAACAACTTAGAATCGGGACTTCAAAGACATTTTGAACGTCATGGGCCATATGAGATGTTCCAGGAGTTGAAGTTAATATTTCAAGCAAATACCCGAGTTGAGAGATATGAAGTCTCCAACAAGTTCTATAGCTAAAAGATGGAGGAGAATTTCTCAACTACTGAGCATGTGCTCAGATTGTCTGGGTACTACAATCGCTTGAATCAAGTGGGAGTTAATCTTCCAGATAAGATAGTAATTGACAGAGTTCTCTAGTCACCATCACCAAGTTAGTAGAACTTCGTGATGAACTATAGTATGCAAAGGATGACGAAAACGATTCCTGAGCTCTTCGTGATGTTGAAATCAACGAAGGTAGAAATCAAGAAAGAGCATCAAGTGTTGTTGATTGACAAGACCACTAGTTTCAAGAAAAGGGCAAAGGGAAAGAAAGGGAACTTCAAGTAGAATTGCAAGCAAGTTGTCACTCCCGCGAAGAAGCCCAAAGTTGGACCAAAGCCTGAAAATGAGTGCTTACACTTCAAAGGAAATGGTCACTGGAAACGGAAATGCCCTGAATATTTGGTGGATAAGAATGATGGCAAAGTGAACAAGGGTATATTTCATATACAGGTTATTGATGTGTGCCTTACTAGTGTTTACAGTAGCTCCTGAGTATTTGATACTTGTTCGGTTGCTATGATTAGTAACTCGAAACAAGAGTTACATAATAAACAGAGACTACTTGAGGGGAAGAGACGATGTGTGTTGGAAGTAGTTCCAAGATTGATATGATCATCATCACACACTCCCTATACTTTTCGGGATTAGTGTTAAACCTAAATAAATGTTATTTGGCATTTGCATTGAGCATGAATATGATTTGATCATGTTTATTGCAATACGGTTATTCATTTAAAGTCAGAGAATAATTGTTGTTCTGTTTAAATGAATAAAACCTTCAATGGTCATACACCCAATGAAAATAGTTTATTGGATCTCGATCGTAGTGATACACATATTCATAATATTGATGCCAAAAGATGCAAAGTTAATAATGATAGTGCAACTTATTTGTGGCACTGCCGTTTGGGTCATATCGGTGTAAAGCGCATGAAGAAACTCCATAAAGATGGATTTTTGAGATCACTTGGTTATGAATCATTTGATGCTTGTGAACTGTGCCTTTTGGGCGAGATGACTAAAACTCCATTCTACAAAACAATGGAATGAGCTACTGACTTGTTGGAAATAATACATACTGATGTATGCAGACCAATGAGTATTAAGGCTCGTGGCGGGTATCATTATTTTCAGACCTTCACAGATGATTTGAGCAGATATGGGTATATCTACTTGATGAAACATAAGTCTGAAATAGTTGAAAGGTTCAAAGAATTTCAGAGTGAAGTGGCAAATCATCGTAACAAGAAAATAAAGTTTCTGCGATCTGATCGTGGAGATGAATATTTGAGTTACGAGTTTGGCCTTTAGTTAAAATAATGTGGAATAGTTTCACAAACTCATGCCACCCGGAACAGCACAGCATAATGGTGTGTTCGAACGTCACAACCATACTTTATTGGATATAGTGCAATCTATGATGTCTCTTACTGATTTACCACTATTGTTTTGGGGTTATGCATTAGAGACAGCTGCATTCACGTTAAATAGGGCAACATCTAAATCCGTTGAGATGGCACCGTATGAACTATGGTTTGGCAAGAAACCAAAGTTGTCGTTTCTTAAAGTTTGGGGTTGCGATGCTTATAAGAAATAGTTTCATGCTGATAAGCTCAAACCCAAATCGGAGAAATGTGTCTTCATAGAATACCCAAAGGAGACAGTTGGGTACACCTTCTATCATAGATCCGAAGGCAAGATATTCGTTGCTTAGAATGGATACTTTCTAGAGAAGAAGTTTCTCTCGAAAGAAGTGAGTGGAAGGAAAGTAGAACTTGATGAGGTAACTGTACCTGCTCCCTTATTGGAAAGTAATTTATCACAGAAATCTGTTCCTATGACTACTACACCAATTAGTAAGGAAGTTAATGATGATGATTATGAAACTTCAGATCAAGTTGTTACTGAACCTCGTAGGTCAACCAGAGTAAGATCCACACCAGAGTGGTACGGTAATCCTATTCTGGAAGTTGTGTTACTAGACCATGACGAACCTACGAACTATGAAGAAGCGATGGTGAGCCCAGATTCCACGAAATAGCTTGAGGCCATGAAATTTGAGATGAGATCCATGTATAAGAACAAAGTATGGACTTTGATTGACTTGCCCAATGATCGGCAAGCCATTGAGATTAAATGGATCTTCAAGAGGAAGACAGACACTGATAGTAGTGTTACTATCTACAAAGCTAGACTTGTCAAAAAAGGTTTTTGACAAAGTTCAAGGTGTTGACTACAATGAAATTTTATCAACTGTAGCGATGCTTAAGTCTGTCCGAATCATGTTAGCAATTGCCACATTTTATGAAATCTGGCAAATGGATGTCAAAACTGCATTAATGGTTTTCTTAAAGAAGAGTTGTATATGATGCAACCAGAAGGTTTTGTCAATCCTAAAGGTGCTAACAAAATGTTCAAGCTCCTGCGATCCATCTATGGACTGGTGCAAGCATCTCGGAGTTGGAATATACGCTTTGATAAGTTGATCAAAGCATATAGTTTTATATGGACTTGCAATGAAGCCTGCATTTACAATAAAGTGAGTGGGAGCACTACAGCCTTTCTGATAAGTATATGTGAATGACATATTGTTGATCAGAAATAATGTAGAATTATTCTGCAAAGCATAAAGGAGTGTTTGAAAGGAGTTTTTCAAAGAAAGACCTCGGTAAAGCTGATTACATATTGAGCATCAAGATCTATAGAGATAGATCAAGACGCTTGATAAGTTTTTCAATGAGTACATACCTTGACAAGATTTTGAAGTAGTTCAAAATGGAACAGTCAAAGAAAGAGTTCTTGCCTGTGTTACAAGGTGTGAAATTGAGTAGGACTCAAAGCCCGACCACGGCAGAAGATAGAAAGAGAATGAAAGGCATTCCCTATGCCTTGGCCATAGATTCTATAAAGTATGTCATGCTTTGTACCAGATCTATTGTATACCCTACACTAATTTTGGCAAGGGAGTACAATAGTGATCTAGGAGTAGATCACTGGACAGCGGTCAAAATTATCCTTAGTGGAATAAGGATATGTTTCTCGATTATGGAGGTGACAAAAAGGTTCGTCGTAAAGGGTTATGTCGATGCAAATTTTGACACTGATCCAGATGACTCTAAAATTCAATCTGGATACATATTGAAAGTGGGAGCAATTATCTAGAGTAGCTCCGTGCAGAGCATTGTTGACATAGAAATTTGCAAAATACATACAGATCTGAATGTGGCTGACCCATTGACTAAACTTCTCTCACAAGCAAAACATGATCACACCTTAGTACTCTTTGAGTGTTAATCACATAGCGATGTGAACTAGATTATTGACTCTAGTAAACCCTTTGGGTGTTGGTCACATGACGATGTGAACTATGGGTGTTAATCACATGGTGATGTGAGCTATTGGTATTAATTCACATGGTGATGTGAACTAGATTATTGACTCTAGTGCAAGTGGGAGACTGAACAAAATATACCCTAGAGGCAATAATAAAGTTATTATTTATTTCCTTATTTTATGATAAATTTTTATTATTCATGCTAGAATTGTATTAACTGGAAACATGATACATGTGTGAATACATAGACAAACAGAGTGTCACTAGTATGCCTCTACTTGACTAGCTCGTTAATCAAAGATGGTTATGTTTCCTAGCCATAGACAAAGAGTTGTCATTTGATTAACGGGATCATATCATTAGGAGAATGATGTGATTGGCTTGACCCATTCCGTTAGCTTAGCACTTGATCGTTCAGTATGTTGCTATTTCTTTCTTCATGACTTGTACATGTTCCTATGACTATGAGATTATGCAACTCCCATTTACCGGAGGAACACTTTGTGTGCTACCAAACGTCACAACATAACTGGGTGATTATAAAGGTGCTCTATAGGTGTCTCTGAAGGTACTTGTTGAGTTGATGTATTTCGAGATTAGGATTTGTCACTCCGATTGTCGGAGAGGTATCTCTGGGCCCTCTCGGTAATGCACATCACTATAAGCCTTGCAAGCAATGTAGCTAATGAGTTAGTTACGAGATGATGCATTACGTAACGAGTAAAGAGACTTGCCGGTAACGAGATTGAACTAGGTATTGAGATACCGACGATCGAATCTCGGGCAAGTAACATACCGATGACAAAGGGAACAACGTATGCTGATTGCGGTTTGACCAATAAAGATCTTCATAAAATATGTGGGAGCCAATATGAGCATCCAGGTTCCGCTATTGGTTATTGACCGGAGATGTGTCTCGGTCATGTCTACATAGTTCTCGAACCCGTAGGGTCCGCACGCTTAAAGTTCGATGACAGTTATATTATGAGTTTATGTGTTTTGATGTAACGAAGGTAGTTCGGAGTCCCGGATGAGATTTGGGACATGACGAGGAGTCTCAAAATGATCAAGACGTAAAGATCGATATATTGGATGACTATATTCGGACATCGAAAGGTTCCGAGTGATTCGGGTATTTTCAGGGGTACCTGGGAGTTACGGGAATACGAGGAAGGAGCAATGGGCCTCATGGGCCAAGTTGTGGAAGAGAGGAGGCAGGGCGCATGGACTAGGGGGCCGACCCTCCTTTCCTCCTTTTCCTCCCTCTCCTTCCTTCTCCTTCTCCTTCCCTTCCTTCCCCTCTCCTACTTGGACTAGGAAAGTGGGGGGAATCCTACTTGGAGTAGGATTGCTCCCCTTGGGCGCGCCTCCTCCCCTTGGTCGGTGTCGGTGTCAAAACCGGTGGATTTCGGGTAGGGGGTCCCGAACTATGCGTGTAAGGCTAATGGTAACAGGAGACTGGGGACACGATGTTTTACCCAGGTTCGGGCCCTCTCGATGGAGGTAATACCCTACTTCCTGCTCGATTGATCTTGATGATATGAGTATTACAAGAGTTGATATAGCACGAGATCAGAGAGGCTAAACCCTAGAAGCTAGCCTATGGTATGATTGTTGTTGTGTCCTACGGACTAAACCCTCCGGTTTATATAGACACCGGAGGGGGCTAGGGTTACACAGAGTCGGTTACAGAGAAGGAGATCTACATCCGAATCGCCAAGCTTGCCTTCCACGCCAAGGAGAGTCCCATCCAGACACGGGACGAAGTCTTCAATCTTTTATCTTCATAGTCCAACAGTTCGGCCAAAGCATATAGTCCGTCTGGCCGGATACGCCCTTATCCAGGGCTCCCTCAGTAGCCCTGAACCAGGCTTCAATGACGATGAGTCCGGCGCGTAGATTGTCTTCGGCATTACGAGGCGGGTTCCATCTCCGAATACTCCAAGATAAATTGCGAACACAAGGACTGTGTCCGGCTCTGCAAGATAAATTCCATATACCCTTGTAGAGAGAATAATAATCCACGAAGCTAATCTGCTGACAACTCTTTGAAAAGTGACATCACGCCACGGCCCGGTTTTTATCCGAACCGTTTTTACAACTTGCTACCGCACACATCGCGAGGCGGTTTTCTTGGAACGTCTTATCAAAGCAGAGATCATGTCCCTCTTATTATGGGATCCTCATCAATACGGGTATGGGTAATCCAACCGTGCCTGTTGGCATGACTCCGTGTTTTTAGGCAAGTCCCGAACGGTTTCGCTGGGGACGCTTGATATTCTTCCCCCTTTATAGAGGGGTCGAGGCCTATCCCTCTATCTCCACGCTTGCGCCTTCTCGTACCTCGAGTTCCAACACCCAAAGCTCAAGCTTAAGCACCCCGGATCTTTGATCATGTCCGGATCCGACCATCAAGGCAAATGGATGGCCTCCTCTGTCACAGAGGAGGATATTGTGAAGCTCAGGGGGGCGGGTATTTGACCGCCGATGTTAAGCACAGGCTTCCCGCCCCCAAACAGGTTATTCCTACTCCCGAGCCCAACGAGAGCGTCGTATTTGTCTCCCACTTCCTCCGGGGCTTGGCCTTACTATTGACCCCTTCGTGAGGGGGCTCATGTTCTACTACGGGCTAGATTTCCACGATCTAGCTCCGGATTCCATCCTCCACATCTCGTCATTTATCGTCGTGTGCGAAGCCTTCCTCCACATCACCCCCCACTTCGGCCTATGGCTCAAGACTTTCAATGTGGAGCCGAAGATGATTGAGGGGCGACACGCGGAGTGCGGGGGCGCTACAATAAGCAGGAACGCCAATGCCCCGTGGCCCGAAGGCTCCTTCCCGGAGGTATCTGATTTATGGCAGCGGAGGTGGTTCTATGTCACAGCTCCCCGAGGCTCGAAGTGGGCGGCCGCCCCCGCCTTCCGCCCGGGCCCTCAGCCTCAACTGGCGTCGTGGGCCAACGTGGGACTGAACTGGGGGCCTGCAAACAATGTACCGATGTTGCAGAGCCGCATTCGGGAGCTCCTCGAGAGGGACATTAGTCTTGTCAAAATAATCTAGGTAATGCTAGTTCGGCGGGCCCTGCCATGCAAACGTCGACCTCTCCGGATGTGGGAGTTCAATCCAGAGGGTCCGCAAACCATTCAGCACTTCTTCGGCATGACGCCCGAAGGAATGTATAAGTTGTTCTTCGGACCACGAATAAAGTGTCCGGACACCATCGAGGATGTGGGCCTGAGCTGCAACTGCCCAGATACCCAAGTAAGTAACCATGTGTCCGAACACTTTGCTAATATTTGTCATAACATTGTTCTAAAAAAACTGTCCGCGACCAGGATTGGCTCAGTAAAGCAGAAAGAATCAGATGTCCGGCCCCGCTCCCCGAAGGCTTGCCCGGTCCGACAATGGCCAGGATTCTTAAATGGACGCTAAGTCAAGTGCCACCGGAGAAAGATGAAGGGAAGAGTGGGGAGGCCAAGAGTGGGCCTCACACATTGTGCATCCGAACCAGGGGAATTAATGTCTCCACGGAGGAGGAGAGTTGGGGAGGAAAATCTGAGGTTTCCTCCCCCCGCGGGAAGAAGAGGGCCGCTTCCGAAGACTTGGGAACGGGGGCGCCCAAACAAGGGAAGAAAACTTCACCAAAGGGCCCTGCCCCGAAGGGCATTCTTACCGCACCGTGCCTGCTAACGGGCCAGCCCTCCACCGAGCTGTAAGTTTAATAAACAAGAAGCTTATTACTTTTTCCTCTGAGAGTAATAACTAGGACCTATTTTTTGTATTCCGGCTAGAAGTTCATCTCAACAGGGTTCGTCCTCGGGGGATCTTCTTCCGGAGATGATGGAGAGTGAAACCCCATCTACCTCTCCGCTCCATGGGGCGGGCGACCCTAAGGTATCGTTATGGAGGAGTACAATCCAATGGGGCCGGAATCTAACACTTCGGCCGCCCCGAGCCCAGCGTGTCCGGACGACCATACTGACGGGCCTCCTGGAGTCAGCTGCTCTCTCGGAGGATCACCGTACACTAATGGGTACGGTGTAGGAGAAAATTTCCTCTGCCACAAGCGGGTTAAATGAAGCTTTTAGGAGCTTGCTCAAAGGTTTTGAGGTAAGCCACGAAATACGCAGTTTTTGGTTGCACCGTACGCGATACATGTGCTCTGTATAGATAGTAGCCCCTGAGACTGTGGATGCCAGCCCATGGCGGCAAACGGAGGATCACACTCCTAGGTAATAATCACACTTGTATTGATGTGCAGGTTGCTAAGGGTCCGGCGTTAGACCAGACCGCTGAATGCGCCGAATTGAGGCGGCAGATTGACGTGGTGGAGGCCGACGTCATGCTTGTAAACAAGTGATTCGAGGAGTCGCAGAGTATGCGCTCTTATATCCATATTTTCTTTAGGAAATCACAAGAAGGTTGTAATATTAATATGATGCGATGTGGCTGCAGGCATAGCTGCTGCCGTTGAGGCCCTAAGGGCGGAGCTTGCCCTAGCCAAGGAACAAGCCCGGGTTAGCAATGCGGCTGCTCTAAAGGCAGCCGAAGAATTGAAAGCCGAACAGGCCGCTCATCTCCGAAGCGAAGAAAAGATAGCCGAGATGGCTGTGGAGCTGAGGGACGCCGCCGGCTGGTATGAGCTTCTCGAGAAGGAGAATCAGGCAAAGGCGGGTGACCCAAAGAAGGCACTGGATTCGGCTAAGGAGACGCGCTCTGAGATTAGAGACGCACGGGAGGAACTTCGACAAGCCAGAGAAATCACGGCTGGAAATCCTTATTTGTTGCGGATGAAGTTTTTAGATCCAAAGTATGCTCCGTTGGATAAGCTATGGAGCACTGCCGATGAGTATGCGGACTTGATGAAGAGTGCGGCTGATGCGACCAAGTTGTTCAAGGATCATAAAGATAATGAAGTAGAAAGACTATTCTGGTCACAATTTAGCGCTCCAGTGCGCTCATTGCCATTGAGTAAGAAGATGGCCGCTATAGCCGAGCTCCATAGGTTGTTCGGCCTTGCAATGAGGTCTGTAATAGACCATCTATGGCCGAGAGGAACGAAGCCGGACAGTTACTTTGGCTTGGTGCAACAATTGTTTGGCGCCAGATCGCAAATCGATGCCGTGAAGAGGTCGGCGTGCATAGAGGGTGCGCGGATGACTCTTGCTCGTGTGAAGACATATTGGGCAGATATGGAGGCCACCAGCATTGCAACCCGGGGTCCGGCGGGAAGCCAAGACCCAGCCGAGCACTATTTTGAGCAGGTCATAGAAGGTGCCCGTAGAATAGAGGCTCAGTGCTCGAAGAATGTCATGTTCGAGTGACAAGTCTATTAATTGTAAAGAATTATGTGTTTTGATTATAGAGGCTGTTTTTTATACTTTTGCCTGAAAGTATTATAATGTCTCCTGTGTGGCTGTTTATGTATGCATACAACGTGAAAGTTAGCAGTCGTTGGCTTCAGCCCCCACGCATACAATGCGGGGGTGTCCGAGAAAATATGCGTGAACACACTTGATCCAACGTCTTGGTCTGTTAAGGAGGTGATCGCACGTCGAACCAGGCAACCGGACTATATAGTTGTAACACTTTTCACATAGCCATACGTGTTTGAAAGGTGGGGCTACTATGTAGCCCCTGGAACTTCCGCGTGCATCTGGGTATGGTGCACGTACTTGACCGGGAAACCGGTCCTTCGTTAATGCGAAGGAATCCTATAGATTCCGATGAGTCCTCGAGTGGTTGATCAGTCTCTTGATGTATCATGATAGTCAGTTTTCGGCTTTCTCTACTGAGGTGCTCATTTGGGATAACCAGGGCACAATCGCAGTAGTTCTCCTTTGGCCGCCTTAGCCGATAGAACTGAACGTAAGGCAGCAAACCCAGGAGCCGGGCTAACCCAACATTTGACCAAAGACATGATTCGGAGCTGATGCATATAAGGCCAAACTCGCGACGCCGAACACTCCCCAAGGTATTCGGACTTTATAACATATACTGGGCTGAATAACGCCCTTGACCCTGTAATTCCAGGTACGTGCATTGATCTGTCGTGGCGGAAAGCCTATGACGCCAGTGTCCTTTATGGGTGTATGAAATACCCATGGGATGTCAAGCAACAAAAGACAGTAAAGAAGGTTTACACAGGGGCTTAATCTAAAGAGAAACCTTTGAGCGGGGCCCTGCTGCACGTCTGCGCCTTTGTCTCTGTTGTGCCGTATCCTGGAAGGGTGTTGCACGAGAAGTGTCTCTAAAAATGAAAACTCATGAAAAAAAGAGTAAACGTGCCAAAAGTTAGTTATTCTCGATGGATGTTCGAGATGCGAGATATTTGCCTAATAATGAGGCAAGCCGAATTGTGGGCTTTATCATATGTTGACAGCCCCCTAGTACCATTTATGGGGATATATGTGTAGCACCTAGCCAGGGTTTATCCGGGCTGTTGTTTATGGTGGTGCACCAGACTCGTCTAGCCATGTCCGTGGTCTGAACGACCGATCATGCGTTCTGTTGGGAGAGGCCTCCTAGAGTCCGGCAGCAGGAGCTATCGCATACTGCTCTGTGTTTCCACTAACCGTTATGACGCCACGTGGACCGGGCATCTTAAGTTTGAGGCAGGCGTAGTTCGGTATTGCGTTAAAGCAAGCGAAGGCCGTTCTTCCAAGCAATGCATGATAATCGTTGCTGAAGAGAGCAATGTTGAAGAGTAGTTCCTCGCTTCTGAAGTTGTCGGGAGAACTGAATGTCACTTCTAATACGAGGGAGCCCCAGCAGTGGGCCACAACGCCTGGAATCACACCATTGAAGGTGGTGCTATTTTGGCTTATTCTGGATGGGTCTACCCCCATCTTGCGGATGGTGTCTTGATATATCAGATTAAGACTACTCCCACCGTCCATTAGGACGCGAGTGAGATGGTATCCATCGATTATTGGCTCGAGCACCAAGGCAGCCGATACGTGTTCGGCTGGCGAGGCTCATCCTCGTCTTCGCTTGGTGTTTCCCTTCCCTTGTGTTTGGCGTTTAACTTGTCGGCCTGCTTGAAGACCCAACATTCGCTGTGGGTATGATTTGTAGGTTTTTCAGAAGTGCCATGGATTTGGCACAATCTGTCAAGGACTTCATTCAGGCCGGATGGCCCCTCTTTACTGCCTTTGAATAGCTTCTTTCCTTGAACGGGTCGAGAGCCCCTGAATCGGGGTTGACCGCCGTGTTGTCTGGAGTATCGCCATTCCGACGCTTGTGCTTAGTGCCTCGTGGCTTCCCGTTGACATCTTGAATTTCGGATGTGCCCGGGTCGCTGGTGCCTCTATGGGCCAACCAGCTGTCTTCGCCCGCACAAAAGCGGATCATAAGGTTTGTTAAGGCTGCCATTGTCCTTGGCTTTTCTTGGCCGAGGTGTCTGGTGAGCCACTCGTCTCGGATACTATGTTTTAAGGCCGCTAAGGCTTCGGCATCCGTACAATCGACAATCTGATTCTTCTTAGTGAGGAATCTGTTCCAAAGCTTGCGGGCTGACTCTCCGAGCTGTTGTATTATGTGACTTAAATCGTCTGCATCCGTAGGTTGGACGTAGGTTCCTTGAAAGTTGGCCCTGAAAGCATCCTCAAGTTCCTCCCAACTTCCAATAGAGTTTTCGGGGAGGCTTTTCAGCCAGTGCCGAGCTGGTCCTTTTAACTTGAGGGGAAGGTATTTGATGGCGTGGAGGTCATCCCCTCGAGCCATATGTATGTGAAGGATAAAATCTTCAATCCAGACCCCAGGGTCCGTCGTTCCGTCGTATGGCTCTATATTGACGGGCTTGAATCCCTGTGGAAATTCATGATCCAGCACCTCATCGGTGAAGCACAGGGGGTGCACAACCCCTCTGTATCTGGCCGTGTTGCGGCATGCTGTCGGCTGGTGTTGCTCCTGGTGTTGGTTCCAGACTGGTATTCGATTAGTATGATCGTTGTGGTGACCATTATCCCGCGTCGGAGCATGTCCTCTGGACCCGTAGATGGATCTGGCCACACTGGCCTTTTTGTCTAGGAGCTCTCATAAATCGTGTGCGGTATCGGTGGCTGCTCTACCGCGGCCATGAGGTGGTTGGTCCGGCCTAGTGGTCGTATTGTTTTTTGGCGGAATGGGCGCTGCAGCTTCATCGTCGAATTCAGGTAGCAGTTTGCACTTTGGGTAACTCTTTGTGTGGCGATCGTCGCCACATTTTCCTTCGGTGTGAAGCACCTTGTTCCATCTTCGGTTGAGCGTATCCTGCGCGATGTTAAGCCTTTGCTTCTGCTTCTTCAGGCTCCTCGCCGTGGCCAGGAGCTTTCTGCGGAGGTTATCCTGTTCCAAACATTTATCCGGGATGATGAATGCATCATCGACTGGGTTGTCCTCCTCTTTGGAGGCAGTGTGATGAGTTCGGCCCTCTAGATCGCTGTGATCGGGCATCTGCTCCGGGTTGTGTTCGGCGTGACCTGGCTTCTCCTGCTCCATCGCTGGGTCCCTATGGTCTTTGTTGCCTTCGGAGTTAGCTGGAGTGTCCTCCTCTTTTGGGTTGTTATCGCTATTTTTACTGTGACTGGACATAGGGCGGCGCCTGCGCCATCATTTTTGCTTTTGTCCGGGGGGTTTATCCTCCGTTGTGTCCTTTTTGTCACCATTGTCTTCTTTAGGCGTATCCACCATGTAGACATCGTGTGATGAAGTGGCAGTCCAGTGCCCCGTGAGCGATGGTTCCAGGTCGTTCCCTGCATCGACGTCCATACCATCGATGTTGTCGAAGTCGGCGTCAAGCATGTCTGTTAGGTCATCGACAGTGGCTATAAAGTGGGTGGTGGGTGGGTCATGATTTTCTTCGTCCTTCGTATCCCACACGGGCCGGATATAGTTCGGCCAAGAGTCTCCTGATAAAGAGAGAGATTTTAATGAATTTAGCACATCACTGAAGGGGGAGTGCTGGAAGATATCATTATTGGAGACCAATAGGACTCGATGGGTCCGGATGCACGCGGTTCGGAGCCCACGCCCGGACACAGGTCTGGGGGTCCGGAGATACAGATTTCCCTGGGAGAGGAGTCTACGTTCGACCCTAACGCCGACGAGTGTGCGGCTTCCGGGGTGGTGTCCATCCGCCTGTCCTCGGGAGGCACAATTTGCTCCGGACCGAAGTCCGGAGAAGTAGCAGGTGCGATATTCTGAATACTTTCCGACGGCAGATCTAAGTCATGCGCATGGTGATCGTTCGGCGCTCCTAACATGGGCTCGAATCCGTCGAAGATCAAGTCTCCGCGGATATCGGCAGTGTAGTTTAGGTTCCTGAACCTGACCTGACGGCCAGGGGCGTAGCTTTCGATCTACTCTAGATGGCCAAGCAAATTGGCCCACAATGCAAAGCCGCCAAACATAAAAATCTGTTCGGGGGGAAAAGTCTCACCCTGGACGGAGTTGTTGAAGGTTGGAGAAGCCATCGAGCCTTACAGCGACGACATAGAGGAACTCTCAATGAAAGCACCAATGTTGGTGTCAAAACTGTCGGATCTCGGGTAGGGGGTCCCGAACTGTGCGTCTAAGGCTAATGGTGTAACACCCCGAGAATCATGCTACAGTAATCTACCCCTAATGGTGTCCATGTCATCGTGATTACTATGCAGCTTTCCACTTGTCCAAAAATCAAAGCCTTTTTCAAATTTAAAATAAGTCAAATAAATTATTTCTTCGAGCAGTAAAACAAAAATGTTTGCCTTATTCTAAAAAGTCTCCTGATCATTTCTCATGTTGAAATCAACATCATTTGACTCACCAATTAACCCCGAGGGAATTATAAAGTGGTCCATCAGTAAATGAAAATAGCCTTTTCAAAATAAGCAAATACTTATACAATTCCAAATGTCCCCAAACTTTGTGGGACGCTCCAGAATATTGCATGGTAATTATTTGCAAATTTTGAGTCCAAGCAAAATTCATTTGCCATGTGAGCTAAATAGAAAACTGAGACAAAATGATTAACAAAAAAAGAAGCAAAAACTAAAAAGAGAGGGGAGGCCCCTGCCCCCTGGGCCACTTGGCCCAAATGGCCGAGGCAGCCCAACCAGACCGACCGACCGAACCCCCCTTCCCGAGTCGTCTCCCTCCTCCTGTTCGACCGACCGGAGGAGGGGCTCCCGCTCATTCCCGCCGGACCCGGCGCAGCACCCCGCGCTGCCACGGCGACGGAGAAGAGATAAGGCTGCCACCCACAGCCCCCTCACCTCCTCTTCCACTCCACTCCCCTCTCCGCCTCTCCCACTCCCTCTCCTCTCAGATCCCCTTTCTCCTTTTTGTCCGGTGTGGTCGTCGCCGTCGCCGCGCCTCCACCGCGGCCACTGTGACCCCCAAGCGCCCCCGAATTGCCCTTCCGCTTCGCCGGCGTCTGCTATATCTTCCCCAACCATGAGCTTATGCTAGGAGGCACCGGAGCGCTCGCTACCTCCCTGTCTTCGACCTCCGTCTGCCTTGGGTCACCGCCGCCACCTTCGTCTCCGGCCGCCACGCGTCTTCCCCGGGCCATCTCTGCAATGCCAGTGAGCTCCCTCCTCTCCTCCCCCTTCCCATCTCCTGTTTTTGTCTCGCCGTTGCTCGTCATCCCGCACACGCCAGCGCGACTCTGCGCCCGGGCCCCGGCCTCGCCATCACGCCCGAGCTCCCGAGGAGCTCGCGGCCGCTGCTGCCCCGACGCTGCAGCTGCCTGCCTTCTCCGTCCGCGGTCATGCCACAGCGCTCGCCGGCCGTCCCTTCCACCCCGCACGCCTGTAGCTCCCTCCTGGTGCCGCCGGCGAGCCCGCGTCCCACCGCGCCATGGCCACGCCTTGCCCCCGCAACCCTGCCGCTTGTGAGCTGTTGCTCGACGCCTGGTGATGCCCCGCCTCTTCCCTCCCGCCGCTGGTCGACATGGCCTCGCCGCCGCCGGGCACAACCCCGGCCCGCCTCACCTCCCCTTGCGTGGTGGGCGCCTGGGTGCGCCCCGCACCCACACGCCTGTAACCCGTCGCCAGTTTAGGCCCCGTGGGCCACTGACGTTGGGCCCCACGCCCCCCTTAAAAAGGTTTTTAAATAAATAAATAAATACATTAATTAATTAACTTTATTTATTGTGTTTAATTAACCTAATCAATTAACTAATCTAATTAACCCTGTTTAGTTAGCCTTAGTCTATGACGGGTGGGTCCCACTAGACCCACAGGCCAGGCTTGACTCTGGTCAGCTGGGTTTGACCTGCTGACGTCATGGTGATGTCATGCTGACATCACCTTTCCCTGTTCTGGATAATGTTCAATTTAAGTAATTAAATAAATTTCAGAAATCTTTAAAACTTTGATAAATCATATAAAATAAACCGTAACTCAGATGAAAATGTTTTCTACATGAAAGTTGCTCACAAAAACGAGACAAATCCGGATACGCGGTCCGTTCATCTGTCACATGCCCCTAGTAGGCTGAACATGGAACATTCCCCCTCCCGTCATCTGTCTGACACAGGTCCGGAATCGGGAAAACATTCCCGGTGACTTCCCCCTCTCGCCGGTATCGTGTAGCACCATGTTAGAACACGTCTAACTCTTCATGTTGTCCTGTTATGCTATGTTTGCTTTATATTTACTGTTTCTTCCCCCTCTTCTCTCTGGTAGACCCCGAGACCGATGCTGCCCCTGTGATCGACTACGTCACCGACGACCCCTCCTTGCCAGAGCAACCAGGCAAGCCCCCCTTTGATCATCCCGATATCGCCCATTCCATCTCTCATGCTTGCATTAGATTTTGCTACTCTTATTGTTTGCTCCTATTCTGATGCATAGCCTGCTTTTGTAACCTGCTTATTGTTACCTTACCTGCTTATCCTAAACTGCTTAGTATAGGTTGGTTAGTGATCCATCAGTGACCCCCACCTTGTCCTTGTTGCCCCTGCTTCATCATCTAAGACCCAATCAACGGGATCGAAGACCAGGCCCCTTCACCGCACATCACTTTCCCCTTAGTTGCTCGACACTGCTGGGTTACTATCGAGTGCTGAGGGTGAGACCTCTACAGTACTTCTGATGTTAACCCTGTAGTGTAGCTATTCGGTCGTGGTCACCGAGGGTGATTCCACCTTAACCACTTCCGATACGACTCTGTCGTGCAACCCCTCCAGTGTGAACCTCGAGGGTGATTCCTCTTACATTCACCTTGATGATTACATCGAGTGGAATTCACCGGGGGTGATTCCTTGGGTTTTCCCCTTGATGTTTGGACACACGGATGCTTGGAATTTACAACTGTTACTTGGAGAGGCGGGTCGACCCTGAGGTGTACCCGCGAGTGATGTGGAGACGGGTTGACCTGGAGGGTACCCGAGAGTTGAATACGAGGCGTGGCCGAGCATTCTTAGCCCTTGCTGCAAGTCCTCGAGACGGGGCGACGGGGTCACATCTTTCGTGAGTCTCTGCTCGTGACTACACTACCAACACATTAACGGTTTGGATATTTGATCCGAGGGGCCTTTGGCCTAATAGCACTAACAATCACATGGGCATAGTATGGGTGTTCTGCGTTGTATGCATCAGCCGAAGCTTAATAGACGTCAGCGACTAAGCGGCGCACGCCGGGTTGGACTGGTAAGCACCTACCTTTTTTTAAGGAGGTAGCTAGGTCTGCTCACCGGCCGCCCACGCAACGTGCAGGAGTTCCTGGGGAGATGGCCCATGACCCCTGGGGGCATAGGTTTAGTCCGGCGTGCTGACCTCTCTATTAAGCCTAGGTCAGGTTGCGGCGTATTGTTTGGCCGAGGCCGGGCATGACCCAGGAAAGTGTGTTCGGCCGGAGTTAATCGAGCGTGGTGGGTAAGTTGGTGCACCCCTGCAGGGAATAAAACATCTATCGATAGCCTGTCCTACGGTAACGGACACTCGGAGTTTTATCCCAATTGATACAACTAGAACTGGATACTTGTGATGAGAATTGGATTGTGATGACAATTGGATAGTATGGCTCTGGGATTGCTTTCTCGCAGGGAGTCAAGAAAGGATCTCTAGCCGAGGTTGATAACACTACTACTACTTTACTTTATGCTACTCTACTCCCTCCTGTTGCTGCAAGATGGTGGTTTCCAGAAGATGCTAGTCTTCGATAGGACTAGGCCTTCTCTCTATTCTGGCATTTCTGCAGCCCAGTCCACATATACAGCCTTCCTTTGATAATGTTGCATCTGTAGTGTAGATCCTTGCTTGCGAGTACTTTGGATGAGTACTCACGGTTGCTTTGCTCCCTCTTTTTCCCCTTCTCCATTCTTCTCGGATGATGTAACCAGATATCAGAGCCCAAGAGCCAGATGCCACCGCCGGTGCCTACTACTACGTGGAGACCGCTGACGACCAGGAGTAGTTAGGAGGCTCTGAGGCAGGAGGCCTTGCCTTTTCGATCAATGTTGCTTTTGTGCTAGCCTTCTTAAGGCAAACTTGTTTAACTTATGTCTGTACTCAGATATTGTTGCTTCCGCTGACTCTTGTGTTTTCAAGCTTATGTATTCGAGCCCTCGAGGCCCCTGGCTTGTAATATAAAGCTTGTATTATTTTAATTTGTGTCTAGAGTTGTGTTGTGATATCTTGCCGTGGGTCCCGGATCTTGATCGTACACATTTACGTGTATGATTAGTGTACGATTGAATCGGGGGCGTCACAAATGGTAACAGGAGACTGGGGACACGATGTTTACCCAGGTTCGGGCCCTCTCGATGGAGGTAATACCCTACTTCCTGCTTGATTGATCTTGATGATATGAGTATTACAAAAGTTGATCTACCACGAGATCAGAGAGGCTAAACCCTAGAAGCTAGCCTATGGTATGATTGTTGTTGTGTCCTACGAACTAAACCCTCTGGTTTATATAGACACCGGAGGGGGCTAGGCTTACACAGAGTTGGTTACAAAGAAGGAGATCTACATCCAAATCGCCAAGCTTGCCTTCCACGCCAAGGAGAGTCCCATCCGGACATGGGACGAAGTCTTCAATCTTGTATCTTCATAGTCCAAAAGTCCAGCCAAAGCATATTGTCCGACTGCCCGGATACCTTCTTATCCAGGACTCCCTCAGTCGGCCCTCTCCTCCTCCCCTCCTTTATATACAGAGGAAGGGGCACCCCATAGAGACAACAAGTGATCATTGATCTCTTAGCCGTGTGCGGTGCCCCCTCCACCATAGTCCTTCTCGATAATATCGTAGCGGTGCTTAGGCGAAGCCCTGCAATGGTAGAACATCATCATCATCACCACGCCGTCATGCTGACGAAACTCTCCCTCAACACTCGGCTGGATCGGAGTTCGAGGGACGTCATCGAGCTGAACGTGTGCAAGAACTCGGAGGTGTCGTGCTTTCGGTGCTTGATCGGTCGGGCCGTGAAGACGTACGACTACATCAACCGCGTTGTGCTAACGCTTCCGCTTTTGGTCTACGAGGGTAAGTGGACACACTCTCCCCTCTCGTTGTTATGCATCACCATGATCTTGCGTGTGCGTAGGAATTTTTTTGAAATTACTACGTTCCCTAACATATTAAACTTGGAAAAATTAAATTCATGAGACTCATCACCAAAGCGAACACTCACAGTTTGTTTATGACAATCTATAGTAGCATTGACAGTGTTCAAGAAAGGTCTACCAAAGATAATGGGACAAAAATCATCTTGAGGGGAACCAAGAACTAGAAAATCAATACGGTATTTTATCTTCCCACACAGGACTTCAACATCTCTAACAATCCCAAGTGGTGTGAGGGTATCTCTATTAGCAAGTGTAATAGTAAGATCTATGTCTTCTATTTCAGCGGGTGCTATGCCATTCATAATTTCTTGGTAAAGAGTAAAAGGAATAGCACTAACGCTAGCACCTAAATCACATAAACCATGATAACAATGATCTCCTATTTTTACTAAGACAACAGGCACGCGAACAACAGGTCTATGTTTATCTTTTTCATCGGGTTTGGCAATTCTAGCAGCTTCATCGCAGAAGTTAATAACATGCCCATCAATATTCTCTACCAGGAAATATTTAACCATAGCAACACTAGGTTCCACTTTAATTTGCTCAGAAGGTTTAGGTGTTTAATATTACTTTTGCGAACCACAGTTGAAACTTTAGCATGTTCCTTTATCCTAACAGGGAAATATGGTTTCTCAATATAAGCAGTAGGCACAACTGGGTCAAGATTGTAAATAATAGTTTCATCTTTAACTATGACCGGTTCTTTAATTTCTTCTTTAATAGGTGGGTGGTATTTAAACCACTTCTCCTTAGGTGGGTGGTATTTAAAGCATCGGTATTCATAAAAGATTTAACACCATCAAACTAAAGCTTAATACCTGACTCTTTAACTTCGTCGAGTTTCCAATCTTCAGAGTTGCGTTTAATTCTTTCTAAAGGATTGATGACCCACAAGTGTAGGGGATCTACCGTAGTACTTTCGATAAGTAAGAGTGTCGAACTCAACGAGGAGAAGAAGGAAATGACAAGCGGTTTTCAGTAAGCCATTCTCTGCAAGCACTGAAATTATCGGTAACAGATAGTTTTGTGATAAGATAATTTGAAACGGGTAACAAGCAATGAGAGTAAATAAAGTGCAGCGAGGTGGCCCAATCCTTTTTGTAGAAAAGGACAAGCCTGGACAAGTTCTTATATAGAGAAAAGCACTCCCGAGGACACATGGGGATTATCGTCAAGGTAGTTTTCATCACGCTCATATGATTCGCGTTCGTTACTTTGATAATTTGACATGTGGGTGGACCGGTGCTTGGGTGCTGCCCTTTCTTGGACAAGCATTCCACTTATGATTAACCCCTATTGCAAGCATCCGCAACTACAAAAGAAGTATTAAGGTAAATCTAACCATAGCATGAAACAAGTGGATCCAAATCCAAATCATCCCCTTATGAACCAATGCATAAACTATGGTTTAAGCTTCTGTCACTCTAGCAACCCATCATCTACTTATTACTTCCCAATACCTTACTCTAGGCCCAAACAATGGTGAAGTGTCATCTAGTCGATGTTAACATAACACCACTAGAGGAGAGACAACATACATCTCATCAAAATATCGAACGAATACCAAATTCACATGACTACTAATAGAAAGACTTCTCCCATGTCCTCAGGAACAAATGTAACTACTCACAAAGCATATTCATGTTCATGATTAGAGGGGTATTAATATGCATTAAGGATCTGAACATATGATCTTCCACCAAATAAACCAACTAGCATCAACTACAAGGAGTAATCAACACTACTAGCAACCCACATGTACCAATCTGAGGTTTTGGTACAAAGATTGGATACAAGAGATGAACTAGGGTTTGAGAGGAGATGGTGCTGGTGAAGATGTTGATGGAGATTGACCCCCTCCCGATGAGAGGATCGTTGGTGATGACGATGGTGATGATTTCCCCCTCCTGGAGGGAAGTTTCCCCGGCAGAACAGCTCCGCCGGAGCCCTAGATCGGTTCCGCCAAGGTTCCGCCTCGTGGCGGCGGAGTTTCGTCCCATAAGCTTGCTTATGATTTTTTCTAGGGTAAAAGACTTCATATAGCAGAAGATGGGCACCAGAGGGCTGCAGGTGGCCCACGAGGCAAGGGGGTGCGCCCGGGGGGTAGGGCGCGCCCCCACCCTCGTGGGTGGTGGGTGGCCCCCCTCAGGTATTTCTTCTGCTCAACATTTTCATTAATTCCCAAAATGACTTTCGTGGAGTTTAAGGACTTTTGGAGCTGTGCAGAATAGGTCCCTAATATTTGCTCCTTTTCCAGCCCAAAATCCCAGCTGTCGGCATTCTCCCTCTTCATGTAAACCTTGTAAAATAAGAGAGAATAACCATAAGTATTGTGAAATAACGTGTAATAACAATCCATAATGCAATAAATATCGATATAAAAGCATGATGCAAAATGGACGTATCAACTCCCCCAAGCTTAGACCTCGCTTGTCCTCAAGCGGAAGCCTAAATCGAAAAATATGTCCACACGTTTAGAGATAGAGGTGTTGATAAAAATAAAATACAGACATGAGGGCATCATGATCATTATTATAAAAACATATATATATATATATAGATTTCTTATGTTAAAGTAACAAACTATTCACAATGTCAAGTGTGAATCATAAACTTCATTGAGAACCAACAAACTATAATCTCAGTCATTGAGGCAATTGCAAATTATCATAACATCGGAAAGAGTCAATATAAGAGCTTTTCAGCAAGTCCACATACTCAACTATCATTTAGTCTTTCACAATTGCTAACACTCACGCAATACTTATGGTTATGGAGTTTTAATGAGACACAGAGAAAGACAGGGGCTTATAGTGTTGCCTCCCAACCTTTTACCTCAAGGTTAATGTCAACAATAATAGGTCATGCTAACTTACATCCAATTGGATATATATATATATCAGGATCTTTCCAACACGAGGTTCTTGCCAAAGGATAAAATGCAAAAAGGAAGGGTGAAGATCACCATGACTCTTGCATAAGATAGAAAGTAAAAGATAGGTCCTTCGCAGAGGGAAGCAGAGGTTGTCATGTGCTTTTATGGTTGGATGCACGAAATCTTAATGCAAAAGAATGTCACTTTATATTGCCACTTGTGATATGAACCTTTATTATGCAGTCTGTCGCTTTTATTACTTCCATATCACAAGATCGTATAAAGCTTATTTTCTCCGCACTAATAAGTCATACATATTTAGAGAGCATTTTTTATTGCTTGCAACATGGCAACTTACTTGAAGGATCTCACTCAATCCATAGGTAGATATGGTGTACTCTCATGGCAAAACTGGGTTTAAGGATATTTGGAAGCACAAGTAGTATCTCTACTTGGTGCGAGGAATTTGGCTAGCATGAGGGGGAAAGGCAAGCTCAACATGTTGGATGATCCATGAAAATATACTTTAATTAAGATGTGAGAAAACATAACCCATTACATTGTCTTCCTTGTCCAACATCAACTCTTTAGTATGTCATACTTTAATGAGTGCTCACAATCATAAAAGATGTCCTAGATAGTATATTTATATGTGGGAACCTCTCTTTCTTTATTACTTCCTATTAATTGCAACGATGACCAAAACTATGTTTGCCAACTCTCAACAACTTTTATGTATCATACTCTTTATGTGTGAAGTCATTACTCTCCATAAGATCAATATGATCTCTTATTTCTTTTTATTCCTTTTTCTTTTACTTTTATTCAAGATCATAGCAAGATAGTAAAGCCCTTGACTCAACACTAATCTTTATTATATATATAGCTCACGGACTCGACTACATAGAGGGATCATAAAGCAAAACTCAAAACTAGTTCATACCAAGACTTTATTCTACTATGTCAAGATATTACCAAAAGGATCGAACTAAGAAAAACGGCAAAGATAGGAGTGTGATGGTGATAAGATACCGGGGCACCTCCCCGAAGCTTGGCAGTTGCCAAGGGGAGTGCCCATACCCATGTGATTATATCTCCTTCTTCGGAGGTGGTGGTGTGATTTTCTTGGCGATAATGCCCCTCAGGATACGATTCTCCTCCTCGAGCTTATTGACCTCCTGCTTGAGGTCCATATTTTCCTTGCGGAGCTTACCCGTGACAGCTAAAGCTCCTTTCACCCATGGATGTTGCATAGCTGCTAGAGAACAAGTGACACTCTTTTTCATATTCTCATAAGAAAGAAATTTAACATTGGAAGGGATGACCGAGTTTGGAATGGCTGAGCTCTGTAGTTCCCCCATCGTGAATCCGGCTTGGAAACGAGAGGTAACTTCTTGATCCTCCTCCATGGCATCTATCCTTTTCAAGTCAGCCTCCATCTCGTCCTCCGTTGATGGCCCAAAGTGATAAGCATTGCTATTTGCTCCTGGACCTGGCGTCGGGTGAGACACCCGACTCTCCCTGACTGACTCGAGAAGACATCTTGCTCTAAATCTGCGACAGAAATAGCTTGAAACAAAGACAAAGGATATTTGCATGATACGGTGGTCAAAACGTTCGGGAGATTATATAATGAATTTTTATCGACCGAAAGAGTATCGTGCAAGAAAACAGAGTCCGGAGAGCACACGAGGTGCCCACGAGGCAGGGGCGTGCCCATGGGGGTAGGACGCGCCCTCCACCCTCGTGGATGCCTCGTGTCCTTCCCGAACTACTTCTTATCTTCCTATTTTCTTAAATATTCCAAAACGGAGAAATTTGGCTATTAGAACTGTTTTGGACTCGGTTTACTTACCGTACCACATACCTATTCCTTTTCAGAGTCTAAAACATTCTGGAAAGTTTCTCTTATGTATTCCTCCGGGGTAACGGTTTCAATAACATTGGTTTCAACATTTACAGGATTACCTGAGATATAATGTTTGATTCTTTGACCATTCACCACCTTTGGATTTGTGCCTTCGAAGTTGTTTAATTTTTATGGCGCCGGAACGGTACACCTCCTCGATAACATAAGGGACTTCCCATTTAGAGAGAAGTTTACCTGCAAAAAATCTTAAACGGGAGTTGAAAAGCAACACATAATCACCTACATTAAACTCACGCTTTTGTATCCTTTTGTCATGCAATCTTTTAACTTTTTCTTTAAACAGCTTGGCATTCTCATAGGCTTGGGTTCTCCATTCATCAAGTGAGCTAATGTCAAATAATCTCTTCTCACCGGCAAGTTTGAAATCATAATTCAGCTCTTTAATAGCCCAATATGCCTTATGTTCAAGTTCAAGAGGTAAGTGACATGATTTTCCATAAACCATTTTATATGGAGACATACCCATAGGATTTTTATATGCAGTTCTATAGGCCCATAATGCATCATCAAGTTTCTTGGACCAATTCTTTCTAGATCTATTAACCATCTTTTGCAAAATTAATTTGAGCTCTCTATTACTCAATTCTACTTGACCACTAGACTGCGAGTGATATGGAGATGCAATCCTATGATTAACATCATACTTAGCAAGCATTTTATGAAAAGCACCATGAATAAAATGTGAACCACCATCAGTCATTAAATATCTAGGGACTCCAAACCTCGGAAAAATAACTTCTTTAAGCATCTTAATAGAGGTGTTATGATCAACACTACTAGTTGGAATAGCTTCTACCCACTTAGTAACGTAATCAACAACAACTAAAATATGTCTATATCCATTAGAGGCAGGAAAAGGTCCCATATAATCAAAGCCCCAAACATCAAATGGTTCAATAACGAGAGAATAATTCACAGGCATTTCTTGACGTCTACTAATATTACCAATTCTTTGACATTCATCACAAGACAAGACAAACTTATGAGCATCTTTGAAGAGAGTAGGCCAATAAAAACCTGATTGCAATACCTTATGTGCAGTTCTATCTCTAGCGTGGTGTCATCCGTATGCCTCGGAGTGACACTTGCGTAGGATTTGTTCCTGTTCATGCTCAGGTACACAACATCTAATAACACCATCTACCCCTTCTTTATAAATGTGTGGGTCATCCCAGAAGTAATGTCTTAAATCAGAGAAGAACTTTTTGTTTTGCTGGTATGTGAAACTAGGTGGTATAAATTTAGCAACAATATAATTAGCATAATCAGCATACCATGGAGCAGTACGAGAAGCATTTATGACAGCTAATTATTCATCAGGAAAGCTATCATTAATAGGTAGTGGGTCATCAAGAACATTCTCTAACCTAGACAAGTTGTCTGCAACAGGGTTCTCAACTCCCTTTCTATCAATAATATGCAAATCAAATTCTTGTACCAAGAGGACCCATCTAATAAGTCTAGGTTTAGCATCTTTCTTTTCCATAAGATATTTAATAGCAGCATGATCGGTGTGAACAGTTACTTTAGAATCAACAATATAAGGTCTGAACTTATCACAAGCAAATACAACTGCTAAGAATTCTTTTTCAGAAGTAACATAATTCCTCTGAGCACTGTCTAGAGTTTTACTAGCATATTGAATAACATTTAGTTTCTTATCAACTCTTTGTCCTAGAACAACACCTACAGCATAGTCACTAGCATCAGACATAATTTCAAAGGGTAAATTGCAATCAGGTGGCTGAACAATAGGTGCAGAAACCAAAGCTTTCTTAAGTATTTCAAATGCTTCTACACAATCATCATCAAAGACAAAAGGAATATCTTTTTGCAATAAATTAGTCAGAGGCCTAGAGATTTTAGAGAAGTCCTTAATGAACCTCCTATAAAAACTGGCATGACCAAGGAAACTTCTTATACCTTTAATGTCCTTGGGACAGAGCATCTTTTCAATAGCATCAACTTTAGCTTTATCAACTTCAATACCACTTTCAGAAATTTTATGCCCCAAGATAATGCCTTCATTAACCATAAAGTGGCACTTCTCCCAATTCAGGACAAGACTAGTATCTTCGCATCTCTGTAAAACTCGTTCAAGGTTGCTTAAACAATCATCAAAATAGAATCCATAAACGGAGAAATCATCCATGAATACCTCACAAATCTTTTCACAAAAGTTAGAGAATATAGCCATCATGCATCTTTGAAAGGTAGCAGGTGCATTACATAAACCAAAAGGCATACGTTTATAAGCAAAAGTACCAAAAGGGCAAGTAAAAGTAGTCTTTTCTTGATCCTCCGCTGACACAGGTATTTGAGAGAAACCAGAGTAACCATCTAGAAAGAAAAAATGTGTGTGTTTGGATAGTCTTTCTAGCATTTCATCAATAAAAGGTAAAGGGTAATGATCCTTTTTATTAGCTTTATTTAATTTGTGGAAGTCAATTACCATCCTATAACATGTAATAATTCTTTGCGGGATCAATTCATCTTTGTCATTAGGAACGATAGTAATACCTCCCTTCTTAGGGTCACAATGGATAGGACTTACCCACTGACTATCAGCAACGGGATAAATTATACCTGCCTCAAGGAGCTTTAGTATTTCCTTTCTTACCACTTCTTTCATCTTAGGATTTAACCGTCGTTGGTGATCAATAACTGGTTTGGCGTCTTCCTCCAATTTTATTTTGTGTTGGCATAGAGTGGGACTAATGCCCTTAAGATCATCAAGAGTATATCCAATAGCAGCACGGTGCTTCTTCAGAGATTTCAATAATCTTTCCTCTTCCTGCTCTGAAAGGTTAGCACTAATAATAACATGTTATATCTTCTTTTCATCAAGATAAGCATATTTAAGAGTATTAGGTAATGGTTTAAGCTCAAACACGGGATCACCCTTGGGTGGTGGGGGATCCCCTAGGATTTCAACAGGAAAGTTGTGTTTCAAAAGAGGTCCCTGTTTAAAGAATACTTCATCTATTTCCCTTCTTTCATTCATAAACATATCATTTTCATGGTCTAGCAAATATTGTTCTAAAGGATCATTAGGAGGCACGGCAATAGAAGCAAGACCAATAATTTCATCCTTACTAGGCAATTCTTTATCATGGGGTTGTCTATGAAACTTAGCAAAATTAAACTCATGAGACATATGCCCTAAGCCAATCATAACAACATCCTTTTCGCAATCTATCTTAGCATTAACAGTATTCAAGAAGGGTCTACCAAATATAATGGGACAAAAGTCATCTTGTGGGGAACCAAGAACAAGAAAATCAGCGGGATACTTAACTTTCCCACACAAGACTTCAACATCTCTAACAATCCCAATTGGTGAAATAGTATCTCTATTGGCAAGCTTAATTGTAACATCAATATCTTCTATCTCAGCAGGTGCAATGTCATGCATAATTTCTTCATGTAAGGAATGAGGTATTGCACTAGCACTAGCACCCATATCACATAAGCCATGATAACAATGATCTCCTATTTTAACAGAAATAACCGGCATGCCTACAAAAGGTCTATGTTTCTTAGCATCGGGTCTAGCAATTCTAGCAGCTGCATCACAGAAGTAAATAACATGCCCATCATATTATCAGCCAAGAGATCTTTAACCATAACAATACTAGGTTCAACCTTAATTTGCTCAGGTGGTGTATATGTTCTAGTATTACCCTTACGAACCACGGCTGAAGCTTTAGCATGATCCTTTATCCTAATAGGGAAAGGTGGTTTCATAATATAAGTGGAACGAACAATAGGATCATTATAAGTGATAATCTTTTCTTCAACTGTAATAGGTGCAACTACTTTTACTTCAGTGGGAGGATTATATTTAAACCACTTCTCTTTAGGGAGGTCAACATGAGTAGCAAATGATTCACAGAAAGAAGCTACTATCTCACAGTCAAGTCCATATTTAGTGCTAAATCCACGAAAAACATTGGTATCCATAAAAGATTTAATACAATCAAACTTAGGTGTCATACCTGACTCCTTACCTTCGTCGGGATCCCAATCTTCGGTGTTGCGTTTGATTCTTTCCAGTAAATCCCATCTGAATTCAATAGTCTTCATCATAAAAGAACCAGCACAAGAGAAGTATCGAGCATGGAGCGATTGTTGAGAGAAAGCCGAGCATAAATTTTTTGAATAATCATTTCTCTTCAGAGCTCAAGATTGGGGCATGAATATAACATTGACTTAAGTCTCTCCAAGCTTGAGCGATGCTTTCTCCTTCGCGAGGCCAAAAATTATATATATAATTACGATCACGATGAACAAGATGCATAGGATAAAACTTCTAGTGAAATTCCAATTTCAATCGTTTGTAGTCCCATGATCCCATATCATCACATAGCCTATACCATGTCAATGCATCTCCCTTCAAAGATAAAGGGAAAACCTTCTTGACAACATCATCGGGCATACCTGCAAGCTTAAATAATCCACAAACTTCATACACATAGATTAGGTGTAAGTCGGGATGCAGTTTTCCATCTCCTAAAGGGATTAGCTAGCAGTTTCTCTACCATACCCGAAGGAATTTCAAAGTAAACATTTTCAGTAGGTTCAGTAGGTTGAGGAGCAACTCTTTGCTCTACTGGTCGGGGTGAAGATACCCCGAACAAGCCCCTCAAAGGATTAGTTTCCATAGTAACAAGTGACAGTAAATTTCAGCACACTATATAAATGTTTCCTTACCAAGTTCCACTTACCAAAGGTGCTTCACTCCCCGGCAACGGTGCCAGAAAAGAGTCTTGATGACCCACAAGTGTAGGGGATCTATCGTAGTCCTTTTGATAAGTAAGAGTGTCGAACCCAACGAGGAGCAGAAGGAAATGACAAACGGTTTTTAGTAAGGTATTCTCTGCAAGCTCTGAAATTATCGGTAACAGATAGTTTTGTGATAAGATAATTTGTAATGGGTAACAAGCAATCAAAATAAATAAAGTGCAGCAAGGTGGCCCAATACTTTTTGTAGCAAAGGACAAGCCTGGACAAGTTCTTATATACAGAAAAGCGCTCCCGAGGACACATGGGGATTATCGTCAAGCTAGTTTTCATCACGCTCATATGATTCGCGTTCGTTACTTTCATAATTTGACATGTGGATGGACCGGTGCTTGGGTATTGCTCTTTCTTGGAAAAGCATCCCACTTATGATTAACCCCTATTGCAAGCATCCGCAACTACAAAAGATGTATTAAGGTAAACCTAACCATAGCATGAAACAAGTGGATCCAATCAGCCCCTTACGAAGCAACGCAAAACTAGGGGTTAAGCTTCTGTCACTCTAGCAAGCCATCATCTACTTATTACTTCCCAATGCCTTCCTATAGGCCCAAATAATGGTGAAGTGTCATGTAGTCGACGTTCACATAACACCACTACATACATCTCATCAAAATATCGAACGAATACCAAATTCACATGACTACTAATAGCAAGACTTCTCCCATGTCCTCAGGAACAAACGTAACTACTCACAAAGAATATTCATGTTCATGATCATAGGGGTATTAATATGCATTAAGGATCTGAATATATGATCTTCCACCAAATAAACCAACTAGCATCAACTACAAGGAGTAATCAACACTACTAGCAACCCACAGGTACCAATCTGAGGTTTTGGTACAAAGATTGGATACAAGAGATGAACTCGGGTTTGAGAGGAGATGGTGCTGGTGAAGATGTTGATGGAGATTGACCCCCTACCGATGAGAGGATCGTTGGTGATGACGATGGTGATGATTTCACCCTCCCGGAGGGAAGTTTCCCCGGCACAACAGCTCCGCCGGAGCCCTAGATTGGTTCCACCAAGGTTCCACCTCGTGGCGGCGGAGTTTAGTCCCGTAAGCTTGCTTATGATTTTTTTCTAGGGTAAAAGACTTCATATAGCAGAAGATGGGCACCGGAGGGCTGCCAGGTGGCCCACGAGGCAGGGGGCGCGCCCAGGGGGGGTAGGGCGCGCCCCCCACCCTCGTGGGTGGTGGGTGGCCCCCCTCAGGTATTTCTTCCACTCAATATGTTTTATTAATTCCCAAAATGACTTTCGTGGAGTTTCAGGACTTTTGGAGCTGTGCAGAATAGGTCTCTAATATTTGCTCCTTTTCCAGCCAAGAATCCCAGCTGCCGGCATTCTCTCTCTTCATGTAAACCTTGTAAAATAAGAGAGAATAACCATAAGTATTGTGACATAACGTGTAATACAGTCCATAATGCAATAAATATCGATATAAAAGCATGATGCGAAATGGACATATCAAGGATACCACCTGAATTCAATAGTCTTCTTCATAAAAGAACCAGTACAAGAAGTATCGAGCATGGATTGATCATCACGAGAAAGCCGAGCATAAAAATTCTGAATAATAATTTCCCTTCAGAGCTCATGATTGGGGCATGACTATAACATTGAATTAAGCCTCCTCCAAGCTAGAGCAATACTTTATCCTTCACGAAGCCAAAAATTATATATATAATTCCGATCACGATGAACTAGATGCATAGGAGAATTTTTTGGTGAAATTCCAATTTCAATCGATTCCAGTTCCAAGATCCAATATCATCACATAGCCTATACCATGTCAATGCTTTTCCATTCAAAGATAAAGGGAAAACCTTCCTCTTATCTTCATCTCCGGGTAAACATGCAAGCTTAAATAATCCACAAATTTCATCCACATAGATTAAGTGCATATCAGGATGTTTGGTTCCATCTCGTGCATAAGGATTAGCTAGCAGTTGTTCTATCATATCCGAAGGAATTTCATAACCAATATTTTTAGTGGGTGCAGTAGGTTGAGGGGAAACTAATTGTGGTTCCGGTCAAGGTGAAGAGACCCCGAACAAACCCCTCAAAGGATTGTTTTCCATAGTAACAAGTGACAATAAATTTCAGCACGTAGTATAAATTTTTCCTTACCGATTTCCACTTACCAAGAGCGCTTCACTCCTCGGCAATGGCGCCAAAAAAGAGCCTTGATGACCCACAAGTATAGGGGATCAATCGTAGTCCTTTCGATAAGTAAGAGAGTCGAACCCAACGAGGAGCAGAAGGAAATGACAAGCGGTTTTCAACTACAAGATGTAATCAACACTACTAGTCATCCAAAGGTACCAATCTGAGGTTCTGGTACAAAGATTGAACACAGGAGATTAACTAGGGTTTGAGAGGAGATGGTGTTGTTGAAGATGTTGATGGAGATGGCCCTCCCAAAGATGAGAGGGTTGTTGGTGATGATGATGGATTTTATTTCCCCCTCCGAGAGGGAAGTTCCCCTGTGGAATCGCTCTGCCGGAGGGCAAAAGTGCTCATGCCCAAGTTCCGCCTCGAGACAGCGGTGCTTCGTCCCAAAAGTCCTCCCAGATTTTTTCTAGTTCAAAATGACCTATATAACAGAAGATGGACACCGAAGGTGGGCCGTGCTGAGCACAACCCACCAGGGTACGCCTAGGGGCCCTAGCGCGCCCTGGTATCTTGTGCTCACCAGGTGGGCCCCCTCCGGTAGTTATTTGCTCCTGTATTTTTTTATTCCAAACCAATTCTCTGTCAATTTTTAGCTCAATTGGAGATGTGTACAATAGGTAACTCTGACATAGCTTTTTTAGGTCCAGAATTCCAGCTGCCGGCATTCTCCCTCTTTGTGTTAGAAATACTCCAAACAGCATTAATATGCATAATAACATTATAAATAATAGTAGCAAATCATGATGCAAAATGGACGTATCAGGCACCTTAAGGTAATATTCAACGACACCCATGCATCTAAGCTTGGGGATGCCCCGGATGGCATCCCCTCTTTCTTCTACAAACTACCGGTAAATTACTTGGAGCTATATTTATATGCATCACATGATATGAGTTTTGCTTCGAGCGTCGTGTATTATGTGAGTGTTTTTTTTGTTTGCTTTTTTAGTTTTCCACAATCATATTTGCTGGACACACCTTTTTGAGAGGGACACACATCATTCGTGATTTGTTAGAATACTCTATGTGCTTCACTTATATCTTTTTAGCTAGGTAGTTTCTCTAGTGCTTCACTTATATCTTTTAGAGCACGAAGGTGGTTAAATTTTAAAGAAATAGTTGCACTCTCATGGTTCACTTATATTATTCTGAGAGTTTGATAAATAGTAATGGAAATTAGCATGGTTATGAATTTGGTCCTAATATGATAGGTATTCAAGAGGGATATAATAAAACTTTCATGTACATCACTAAAATATGATAAGTTTGATTCCTTGCAATAGTTTTGAGATATAAAGATGGTAATATGTGGGAGGTACTAGTGAATGATCGTGGTTTAGTAAGAATATTGGTGTTAAGGTTTGTGATTCCGGAAGCATGCATGTATACACTACAAAAAAAAGCACATCCGTGACATTATGGCCCGAACAATTTTTTGTGTGTCATGGTTATGAGACTTCTATGATGATAATTGTGAAAAACACGTTTCATCATAGATGTGGTGGGATCCTACTTCTATGACAAAAATCATGACAGAAAATGGGCTTTTTGTCCTGGGCGGGCCGGGGATGCACCTGCATGACATTCTTTGGGCCATCCATGCCATATTTTGATGGAGTTCCCAGTTATGGTGGGTGGTCGGGGCCGAGCGATGCAGTGGTTTGCGTGTTTCTCTCATATGCGTGATTGTGCGATGCACTCCCTAATTGCAACCAAGCGAGGTGTTCACTTACTAAACCCGAGAGATCGATCGATCCCACTACGTACTGAAGTCGATTGATCCCTTCGATGCTAACTGAACCCGAGTGATTCCTTCGCTGGTGCTACTAACTGAACCCGAGCTATCGATTGCTACTGCTGCTTGTACCGAAGTCGATCGAGCCCTCGTGCGAGACGTAGCCACCTGGTGTGTTGAGTTCCTCTCGATGAATAGTGCATGTTGCTGCCGCGCTCGTGATACGTAGAACGAGTCAAGACTTGGTGAGTCGACCTAGCCGGTTGGTTGCCTGTGGATGAACTGTTCCATGTGGGGATTGGATGAATAGGACCCCGGCCATGTGTAGGCGGTTGCCGTAGTAGGCGGTTGCCCCTAGATGAACATGACCCTAGGAGACCGTGCCGCGGTATGCCACACCCAGCCGGTTGGGGGTGGATAAACAGGCCCCGTGGAGGCTGGATGAAAAACGATTGAGGCTGGATGAACAGTAGTCGTGGATGAACAGTGCTGGTATAGGCTGGAGGAAGTCGTGGTGGATGAACAGTATCAGGTGGAGGTTGGAGGAAGTTGACGATGGATGAATAGTATCTTGTGGAGTCCCGTTTTGTGGTAGGCCACACCCCTCTGGATGAACACGACCCCGTTTGACCATAGGCGGTTGGAGAGAAGTCTGTTTCCTCTATTCTGTGGTACGCCATAGCCCTCCCGATGAACAGGACCCCATTTCAACCATTGGCGGTTGGAGAGAAGTATGTTTCCTCCAAATTGCGGTACGCCACACCCCTCCCGATGAACAGGACCCCGTTTTGATCGTAGGAGGTCGAAGAGAACTCCAGTTCCTCCGTTTTGCGGTATAACAGACCCCGAGTCGATGAACACGACCCCGTTTTAGCTGTTCCGTCAAAGCCGATTGGCTCCCGATGAACATGACGCTTTTCGTCCCAGTCGATCGCCTCCCGATGAACACGATGTTGTTTCCTCTATTTCGACCCAGCCAGTTGGCTGCAGAAGAATAGGAGGTCGTTGGCGTACGCGTTCGACACCCCGCCAATATGTATGTATGTGGTCATATTTACTTTTTGGTAGCGTGGCCATGACACGATTTAGATAGGACTGCCTGAACTGTTACGCTCAGGCTCTACTACGACACGCGGTGCTCCTTGCTTGGTCACTATTCATCGTTGGAAAGAGACCGATCCACCAGTATGCACATACATGTTTGCGACCAAACACATAACGCTACGCACGCTTCGACCTGGTGTGTCCCCACTGACAGCCTCTCCAAGTACAGTCGTCTTCCGACGACTCTCGCTTGTTGACCACGTTGACCACGTCGCCCGAGCGCACTCAGGAGGTGGATGACGGTGAGGCCCTGATACGTCTCCAACGTATCTACTTTTCCAAACACTTTTGCCCTTGTTTTGGACTATAACTTGCATGATTTGAATGAAACTAACCCGGACGGATGCTGTTTTCAGCAGAACTACCATGGTGTTATTTTTGTGCATAAACAAAGGTTCACAGAATGACCTGAAAATCCACGGAGATTACTTTTGGAAAATATAAAAAATACTGGCGAAAGAATCAAGGCCAGGGGCCCCACACCCTGTCCACGAGGGTGGGGGTGCGCCTGCTCCCCCTGGGCACGCCCCCTGCCTCATGGGCCCCCTGGATGTCCACCGACCTCAACTCCAACTCTATATATTTTCTTTCGCGGAGAAAAAAATCAGAGAGAAAGTTTCATCGCGTTTTACGATACAGAGCCGCCGCCAAGCCCTAATCTCTCTCGGGAGGGCTGATCTGGAGTCCGTTCGGGGCTCCAGAGAGGGGGATTCGTCGCCGTCGTCATCATCAACCATCCTTCATCACCAATTTCATGATGCTCACGGCCGTGCGTGAGTAATTCCATCGTAGGCTTGCTGGACGGTGATGGGTTGGATGAGATTTACCATGTAATCAAGTTAGTTGTGTTAGGGTTTGATCCCTAGTATCCACTATGTTCTGAGATTGATGTTGCTATGACTTTGCTATGCTTAATGCTTGTCACTAGGGCCCGAGTGCCATAATTTCAAATCTGAACCTATTATGTTTTCATGAATATATGTGAGTTCTTGATCCTATCTTGCAAGTCTATAGTCACCTATTATGTGTTATGATCCGACAACCCCGAAGTGACAATAATTAGGATACTTCTCGGTGATGACCGTAGTTTGAGGAGTTCATGTATTCACTAAGTGCTAATGCTTTCGTCCGGTTCTCTATTAAAAGGAGGCCTTAATATCCCTTTGTTTCCATTAGGACCCTGCTGCCACGGGCGGGTAGGACAAAAGATGTCATGCAAGTTCTTTTTCATAAGCACGTATGACTATATTCGGAATACATGCCTACATTACATTGATGAAGTGGAGCTAGTTCTGTGTCACCCTATGTTATAACTATTACATGAGGAATCGCATTCGACATAATTATCCATCACTGATCCAATGCCTACGAGCTTTTCACATATTGTGCTTTGCTTATTTACTTTTCCGTTGCTACTGTTATAATTACTACAAAACTAATATTGTTACTTTTGCTATCGTTACCGTTACTTCCATACTACTTTGCTACTAAATACTTTGCTGCAGATACTAAGTTATCAAGGTGTGGTTGAATTGACAACTCAACTGCTAATACTTGAGAATATTCTTTGGCTCCCCTTGTGTCGAATCAATAAATTTGGGTTGAATACTCTACCCTCGAAAACTGTTGCGATCCCCTATACTTGTGGGTTATCAAGAATATTTTCTGGCGCCATTGCCGGGGAGCATAGCTCTATTCTTTGAGTCACTTGGGATTTATATCTGCTGGTCACTATGAGGAACTTGAAAGACGAAAGAACTAAGATTTTTCCCTCAACGACGAGGGGAGTTGTGCTGGTTGTGTTTTCAAGGAAAGAACAGTCGACCAAGCTGAATTGCTATTGAATAATATGTTGACTAATGAAAATAATTGGACTCTTCCTGAGCCAATTCCCGAGCCAATTGAGCGAGCCTATTCCTAAACCAACTCCGAAGAAGAGGGGTGTTCTATTTCTCAGTCCTGAAGATATGCAAGAGGCAAAGAAATCTATAAAAGAAAAAGCTATTAAAGCTGAAGATGTTAAGAATTTACCTCCTATTGAAGAAATACATGGTCTTAATATACCGCCTGTCGAAGAAACACATTGTCTTGATAACCCGACATAGGTAGTAAAGGTAAATTCTATCTATAGATATGATAAAGTTGAAATCCCGTCTACTAAGCTTCCTAGCCAATGTTTATATGAATTTGATGACTTTATGGCTAGACAAGAAAGTTTCAATGCTTATGTTGGTAGAGAATTAAAGAGCAATGCTTACATGATTGGATGCTTGAGTGATTATATGGCTAGAGTTAAAGGTGAACTTCAACTCATTAGTAAATATGCTTCTATGGTTACCACTCAAGCAGAACAAGTACTTAAAGCTCAAAGTGAATTGCTTGATGAATTAAATAATAAACATGATTTGGCTGTTAGAGTGGCTACTAGAACTGGTAAAATGACTCAGGAACCTTTGTATCCTGAAGGCCACCCTAAGAGAATTGAGCAAGATTCTTAGAGAAACAATTTAGATGCACCTAGTCCTCCTAAAAAGAAGAAAAAGAAAAATGATAGGACTTTGCATGCTTCTAGTGAACCTGTTATAGACACACCTGAGAATTCCAATGATATCTCTATTTCCGATGCTGAAACACAATCAGGTGATGAGCATGAACCTAGTGATAATGTTAATGATAATGTTCATGTTGATGCTCAACCCAGCAATAATAGTGATATAGATATTGAACCTGTTGTTGATCTTGATAACCCACAATCAAAGAATCAACGTTATGATAAGAGAGATTTTGTTGCTAGGAAGCACGATAAAGAAAGAGAACCATGGGTTCAGAAACCCATGCCTTTTCCTCCCAAACCATCCAAGAAAAAGTATGATGAGGATTTTGAGCGCTTTGCTGAAATGATTAGACCTATCTTCTTAAGTATGCGCTTAACTGATATGCTTAAAGTAAATCCTTATGCTAAATATATGAAGGATATCATCACAAAAAAAAAGATACCGGAAGCTGAAATTTCCACCATGCTTGCTAATTATACTTTCAAAGGTGGAATACCTAAGAAACTTGGAGATCCAGGGGTACCAACTATACCATGCTCCATTAAAAGAAACTATGTTAAAACTGCTTTATGTGATCTTGGAGCCGGTGTTAGTGCTATGCATCTCTTCCCCAACACGCTCGATCACTTTGGCCACACACATTTTCCTGGGGCATGCCCGGCCTCGAAAGATCAACACATTGTAGCCCTACCTAGGCTAAACAGAGAGGCCAACACGCCGGTCTAAATCCTAAGCACGTAGGGGTCTTGGGCCCATCACCCTTTGCACTCCTGCACATTGCACGAGCGGTAGGGGTCAGTCCTGACAACCACCATTACAAAGGCGTACCACCCAGGCGTGCACCGCTCAGTCGTTGACGTGTGGAAAGCTTCGGCTGATACTACAATGTTGGTTGCCCATATCTTGTCACACATGGCGGTTAGTGCGTATATGGCCAACAACCAATTCAGATTAAATATCCAAACTCGTTAGGTGTGTTATTATGAAATAACCGTGGACGTCGACCAGGGACCAGGCCCACCTCTCCTGGGTGGTCACAACCTTCCTTGTTGCTCTGCCACAGAGTATCACTTGGGGGTCGTCGGGAACCCAGGCCCAGCACTACCTGGATGGAACCACACGTTCCTTCAGCCCCCACATCCGAACAGTAACATAAGTGTGTAATAGTATATAGTATATACGCGTGATCACCTCTCGAAGTGATCATGGCCTGATAGTATAGCATGGCAGACGGACAAGTATGTAGGGCCACTGATGGAACTCTAGCATCTTATACTAAGCATTTAGGATTGCAGGTAAAGGTAACAACAGTAGTAACAAGAACATGTTATGCAGCAGAATAGGATCAATCTGAAAAGTAGTAAACGCTACACTACTCTAATGGAAGCAGTAGAAAGAAGGAGTAGGCGGTATTGGGATGATCAAGGAGGTTTTGCTTGCCTGGAAGCTTTGTCGAGAAGGAGGGGTCGACGTGAGGAGCAGCGGCATCGGTCTTGAAGTCTACCAACAGAAGAGGGGGAAGAAACAATGAATACAATGCAAACAGATGCAAGACGATGCATGACAAGGCAAATAGCGGTGCTAGGTGTGACCTAACGCAGTACTAGGCGATACCAGCGAAGGGGGGAAACAACCGGGAAAGTATTCCCGGTGTTAGATATTTTCGGACAGGTGAAACGGAGGGGGACGGTTCCACATTCGATATGCTAGGGACATGTGACAGATGAACGGAGCATGTATTCGGAATCGTCACGTTTTTCTGAGCAACTTTCATGTATAAAGTATTTTCATCTGAGATATGGTTTATTTTATATTAATTTTTTAAGTTTTAATCAATTTCTGGAATTAACAGATTTAATTTAAATCAAAATTCGTTTATTGGGTCAGCATGACGTCAGCGGTCAACTCTGACCGTTGACTGGTTAAACTGGGCAGTGGGGCCCACTATCATAGACTGTTAACTAATTAACCTAGTTAATTAGTTTAATTAGGTAGGTTAATTAAGTTAAGTTAATTAACCTGTATTAATTAATTTAATTAATTAATTAATACGTTTATTTATTTTTACTTTTTTTCTTTTTTTAATTCTATTTCAGTTGTTTTTTTCACTAGGGGCGCAGCATTCAGTGGCATAGGGGCCATAGTGGGTGGGCGGGTGCTGGGCGCCAGCCTGTTTGGGCGTACGCCTAGGCCACCAGGGAGGCACCGGTCATAGCAGGGCACCGGAGCAGCACAACAAGGGGGAGGCCGGTGGCCAGGGGCGGCGGTGGGGGGCACCGCAGGGCCTGCGCGAGCGAGCGCGTGCGGCTGTGGATATGGGACGTGGGTGGAGCGCATGACGGGCGTGGTGAGCAGCGGTGAGCGGGGCCATCGAGCGGGAGCGAGACAGCGGCAGGGGTGTGCAGGGGGAGGCGACGGGCGGGCGCCGGGGCTAGGGGCGCGGCGAGCGACGCGCACGGACTGGCCAAGGCGGGCGCGGGGTGCGGCACCAAGCAGCGTGCGCGGGCAGTGGCCGAGGCTAATGAGGTGTGGGGAGGGCGCATCAGGGAGGCGGGGCACGGAAAGCGACCGGGCACGAACAGGGCGATGCCAGCGCGACTATGGCGGAGCGGAGCGCGACGGGCACAGTGACCGCTGTGGTCAACAGATGGGGAAACGAGGAGAAGGAGGGGTGCGTTCTCACGGGCGATGGTAGATGTTTGGGTCGGCGAGGCTCGTAGGAGCTGAGTCGAGGGGAGGTCAGGGGCGGCCGATGAGGTGGCACGGCGTCGAGGGTGGGGCGGCGCCTGGG
>NC_041393.1:242457104-242544914 GCF_002162155.2 Triticum dicoccoides
GGGGGGAGAGAGAGGTGTGGGGGGAAGTGGGGTGGTTGCGGGATAGGGTTCGGGGGTGTGGGGGGATAAGGAAGCGGCTGGGCCGGTCAGATGTTGGCCTGGTGGGCTGAACGGCCCAGGGGGAGGGGGTCTTTGTCTCTTTTTAGTTTTTTTGTTTATTTTCTTTTTCTTATTCTTCTTTTTGCGTTTTTATTTCATTTTTAGTTACTTGGTTTAAGAAAAATATAAAATAAATTCCTAAATTAATATTATCATTTAACCCACTTCCACAAAAAAATTTACTCTAAAAAAATAGTTTGGTATTTTATAAAATACAAAAGGTATTTAATTAATTGTTTTTGCTGTTGTTTTAATCATTTTAGTGCATTTAAATATTTTATAAAAGTGTGGATTCTCCACCATAATTACTTATGATTTAATTGTCGCATTTAGAACATTTTACTTTTAATGTTTGAAAACTTTTATTTTTTGACTTTATTTTAAATTAATTTGAATCATCGCGAGATCAACAACACTAATCATGGTGACGTTGCATCATTAGTAGAGGGTTATTGTAGTTCAACCATCCGGGCGTTACAGTCGATGCTATTTCCGCACTTGTTCTTGAACTTAAGAGAAAATAAAATGTGTTCGCACTCATCCTACTTTAAGATTATTTTATGAGTTGCCAGTTATAAAAATTCGTAAAGCTAAAAAGATAGTCACCCTTGTTCTCATGAATGAATTTGATCACATAGTCCGGGAAGCTAGAGAGATCTTGGATTTTTATGGTATGAACATTGAAAAACCTCAATGGTTCTCCCACCCCCCACCCCCTCCCAGGCGACTCCAAGGGCAACGCCGCCGGCGATCCATGGCTCCCCTTCCTCGTGATCCACTCCGGCCATGATGGCTCCCCCTGGATCTTTCTCCGGTGTGGGATTCAGTGACAAGGTTAGAGCAAGGTTCTCCACTCCTGTTCATTGCCTTGATCCTAGACATGCTTTTCATCTAGTTGTCTCTTTTAGCCACTCCTCCTTCTTACTCAACGTTGATCACGTTAGCCTAGCCCTTGAGGCATGCATTGGTGGATCACCATCTAATCTTCATGTCAATCATCTCCGTGGTCATGTTTTTAAATTCTCTGTTATATCTAAGGCGGTTGGATTTATGATCTACCAGCTTAGATCATTTAGATGCCCTAGTTTCTCCATTTTTTTCCATCTATGGGGATTTGGAGGACCTGCATGGATCAGATAATATAACTCATGGCTTTACGAGCTAGATCATGAATGGACCACAGTTGCTAGATCCCCTTGTAACATGCTCTTCGGTGCAAATTCCGTTCCCATTGGCCCCCGTCAACCCCCTCCACCACCGACGTGCAGCACCCCAGTCATCACCAACAACCCCACGTCCATCTTGGATCACGAGCCAACTTCGGGCACGATCATTTCTTTTCAAAATTCTATCCCTAATTCTACCACCTTGGCCAAACAACCCCCTTCAAAACCCCGACAGTGACCCCCTGCAGCAGGCCATGGCCCATCACCCTCACATAAACCATGACCTGCCCACCCACACAGCCCACTCCCCTCCCATCGCCACTACTTATCGACAAATTTCTCAGGATTTATCCTTTTGTGGGAAATTCTTATCTCCTGGCCACCTCCGTGCCGATTACAAAAATCAATTTAGATGTCGAAGTTGTTATCGATATGGCCACATATCACGTTTTTATTTTAACTCCAAACACAAAATCCCCGTATATCGGGTCAAATCCCACCTACCTACCAAACCTATACCCGTAACCAATAGCCCGCATGATGACTCGTCTCCTCAAAACCCCACCCCCCCTCCTCTACTCGACCGCCCACCCTTCCAAACCCCCTATTCGCCAACTCATCCCTGCTCTGCCCCGCCATTGTTCTCCCTCACCTCATCAACTCCCACAAGCACCATGGCACCTACCCTTGCGACCCGCTTCCTCTCCTCCCTCCTGGCACTGCCATCATGGAAGCTGACGGCAACCGGCACCGCCACACCTACCATTACCTTGGTGGCGAGCCTCTGGTCCAATCCGGGGACTGGGCCATCATCTCCCTCGCACCGCCTCCTGACCGAAATCAGTTTGATACTGATGCCATGCTCATAGCCATTCCCTTGACCATGAGCGTGGTTTCCTATTGCTGCGATCTCAAGATGCGGGACGGGAGCTGCTTTCATCAGTTTCAGCGCACCTGCGACATCGACATTGCCATCGCCAATAGCCCATACTTTGTTGGGGACTCGGTGCTTCGCGTTATTCGCCATGACAGAGGTATAAATCACAGAGATGCACTTTCTCTCATGATGCCTGGATTATGATGGTTAATTACCCGCTTGAGGCTTGGAGACCTGATAAAGTTAGAGAATCTGTAAGTGGTTTTGCCAAGTTCTTAGTATCGAATAGAGATATGTCTAATATGGCTCGCATTCTGGTCAAAGTTAGAGTAACTGATCTGTTGGATATTCCAGTTAGTCATGTTATCTGTGAGAGTTTAGATGACTTTGGACATGGGCAATCATGGACTAGTGTTGTTTATATTCTGCAATCTGATCTCCTTGGAGCTATGGGTGGGGATGAAGATCCGGTCCCCCTTAATGGTGTTATGCATTCAATGCCCCTTGCACCATTTGGAGGAATTTGGCAAGATGTTGATTTTAATGGCAATGAAAACCATCATGCTGCTCCACCTGCCCATCATGCTCCAGCAAATGACAATGAAGATATCCCTATGGTCAACACACCCACACTGAGCCTTGATAATGCTCAGCAGAATCAGCCCTTCCAGCCTGCTATTGAAGCCACTGATGCTTTCATTGCTATGCATGACATGATGTCAAAAATTATGACTGCTGCCCCAGCCATTCTTGATCAACTCTCAGGCTCCTCTGTGATACCAGATGTCAGATAATCAGTGTGGATGATGAGCATGGTCCTGTCAAGAAGTGCCTGCTGACTATTACTACTGTTCACCCACATGAGCCAGTAGTCTCTTCAGTTATGATCTCTGAACTACCTGAACTGTCCGATTATTCTGAATCATCTAGCATGCAAAACCCTGAGCAAGTCCCCTCCCTAGCTATGCTTGACTTCATGGCCAGCAATCAAAATTATCCTGTTGATGGGTCACCCCATGAGCTGGCCAATGCTCTGCCTGTTGTTGTTACATCTCCAGCTGTCAACAAAAGGAAGAAGATCAACGCCCCCTTGGATGTTAATGATCTTCGCCGCAGTCGTCACCTTGCTGGCCTGAGTGTGGGGTTTAAAAATGAAGTTCCTGCCAACAAAGCAAAAAACATGAGCAAGTGCAAGAACCTGAATGCAGAGTTCGAACATGAGATTGTTGACCCCACTGCCCATCCACCACCCGATCTACCACTTGAAACAATCCAAGCAATCGCCACCAAGCAGTGTCAGATACCTCCTGAGGAGGTTTCTGGGGAGAAACTGAAGGCCATGGTGGATTATGAATAATCTTAGATATTATTTCAGTTGGTCTTTCTGTTTCAAGACCCTATCTGGCCTTATGCCATGTTTTTATTTAACTTGGTCCTGGACTATTGCTTTTGCTTTATTTACATATCTGGTCTGTAAGGAGTTAAACTCCAATATGTGCTTATGTTGGTGGAACATCATGCTTTATTTATGCTACAAGATTAGTTGTCTGAATGGTCTGCTTTGTTATGGGCAATTATTCAGTCAGTTTCATCGGTGGAACTTCATATTTTATTTATATTGTAGTTTAAGTTGGCTGAATGGTCGATTGTGTAATGAGCAGTTAATCAGTGGCATGAGAGCTTGTCAAATCTACTGGCTGCTATTTTTCTCATCCAATTATGAATTATGCCATAATTATGGGGGTATGATTAAATCATTACCTTATGGTCTCTTACCTCCAAATCATATCAATGAATAGAAATTGGAATATATTAAACTGGAATGTTAGAGGGATTAATTCTCAAACCAGATGGGATGATTTGAGAGCCAGAATTGATGAAAGTAACTGTGGTATCATTTGCATTCAAGAAACAAAAAGAGATACATTTGATCAGGCTTACCTCCGAAATTTTTCTCCTAGAAGATTTAACCAATTTGCATATACTCCACCAATAGGCCTCTCAGGTGGACTTATCACTATATGGAATGGCAGCCTTTTCAGTGGTTCTATCATCAGCCAATCTTCCTATCAAATTACTGTCAAACTGTTTTGCAATCTATCTGGACACATATTTTATATCAGCAACATATATGGGCCCTATCAGAATGAAGATAGAGTGTGTTTCTTTGATTGGTTGAACAATGTTGATGCTTCACAGATGGATCATTGGATGTTAGTTGGTGATTTTAATTTAAGAAGGAGTCCTCATGACAGAAATAGACCTGGAGGAGATACAAATAATATGCTTATGTTCAACAGCCTTCTCCAACAACATGACCTTGTGGAAATCCCCCTCAAAGGAAGAAACTTCACTTGGAGTAATATGCAAGATTTCCCTTTATTGGAAAAACTGGATTGGATATTCACTTTTGCAAACTAGACCTTGACATTTCCAAACACCTTGGCCCATCCTCTTACCAGAGTAACTTCTGACCATGTCCCAATACACATTCAGATTGGCAGTGACATTCCTAAATCCTCCATCTTCAGATTTGAAAACTACTAGTTTGAATTGATGGATTTTATGAAACAGTTATTCAATGCTGGAACAAGAACCAACAGCTGGCAAATTCTGCTCAAGACATTGCTGCCAAATTCAAATGTCTTATAATGGGACTCAAGAAATGGAGCAAAAACCTATCAAAGCTCAACACAAACATTACTACTTGTAACTATGTATTATATATGCTTGATGGCATTGAAGACCAAAGGATCCTGAGCACTATGGAAGCAAATTTCAGAAATATTCTGAAGAATCACATCACCAAGTTATTGGATGTGAAAAGAATTTTTTGGAAATCCAGATTTAAAATGAGGTGTGTGAAGCTGGATGATGAAAATACTTATTTTTTTCATGCCATGGCTACCCAAAATTTCAGGAAAAACTACATTACTACTATAAATGATGAGGATGGAAATCCTATCCAAAATCATGATCATAAGGCTGCAATCATTTCGAAATCCTACAAAGATAGATTGGGAAAATCCATTGACCCTCCTATGCTTTTCAACCTTGAAGAACTTATTAAGCCAAAAGACTTATTTGAACTTGAGGCCCCTTTCTCTATGGATGAGATAGATAAGGTTATTAAAGATATTCCATCTGAAAGAGCCCCTGGACTAGATGGCTTTAATGGATCTTCCTGAAAAAACGCTAGGATATTATCAAACAAGACATCTATACTATGATTTGGGATTTCTTCGAAAGGAACAGTGATATTCAAAGTATCAGCACTGCTTTCATTACTCTTATTCCAAAGATTGCAAATCCTCTCAATATGAATGATTTCAGGCCTATATCCCTGGTCGTATTCCTCTTAAAATTATCACAAAGCTTATGGAAAATAGAGCTCAAAATATTATTACTTCAGTTATCCATCGGAATCAATATGGTTTTATCAAAGGCAGGAACATACAAGATTTTTTGGGTTATGCATTTGAGTATCTCCACTTATTGCATCAGTCAAAAAAGCCCATCATCATACTCAAATTAGATTTTGAAAAGGCTTTTGATAAGGTGGAACAAAAAACCATTATTGCTATGCTGAGAGCCAAAGGATTTGGGCCTAGATGGATAAACTGGGTGACCAACATCCTCCAGTCTGCATCCACTTCTGCCTTACTCAATGGAGTTGCTGGGAAAAAAATCATTTGCAAAAGAGGAGTCAGACAAGGGGATCATCACTCCCCATTACTATATGTAATTGCTCCAGATCTTCTTCAATCAATTATTAATGCTGCCTGGTCTAATGGAGAACTCTCTCTACCTATCAATCATGCATATGGACAAGATTACCCAATCATACATTATGTTGATGATACTTTCATGATTATGCCTGCTAATGAAGACCATCTCAGCCACCTAAAATACCTACTGAACCTCTTTAGTCTGTCCACTGGTCTTTTTGTTAACTTCAGGAAATCCTCCATGATCCCCATAAATATTGATCACCAAGCAGTCACCAGACTTGCAACTTCTTTTGGATGTAAGGTTGAAAGCCTCCCGTTTACTTATCTAGGTCTCCCCATAGGCACCACCAAACCTTCAATACAAGATCTCATTCCTGTCATATCAAGAATTGACAAGAGACTTTCTGGGGTTGCTAGATTCATGAACCACTCTGGTAGACTTATAAACTCTGTTGTTGCTTCCATGCCAATATTTGTTATGTGCTCCCTCAAAGTTCATATCACCATATTAGATCATGTTGATAAATCAAGCAAAAATTTCATATGGTATGGAAATGAGATTAATAAAGGAGGTAAATGTCTAGCAAGCTGGCAGATGATATGCAAGCCAAAGCAACAAGGGGGAATTGGAGTTCTAAATTTAAGAGAACAAAACAAAGCCCTCCTTATCAAGCACCTTTTCAAGTTCTACAACAAGATTGATGTTCCTTGGGTTTAATTAATTTGGGAGGCCCACTATCAAAATAATGAAGTCCCACACTCAAACAGAAGCAAAGGTTCTTTTTGGTGGATAGATTACATGAAAATGTATGTTCATTTCAGAGATATGACAACCTGTGAAATTAAATCTGGAGAATCCAATATGCTTTGGGAGGACAAATGGAAGGGTGACATTATGAAGCTAAAGTTCCCTGAACTACACTCCTTCACTCAAAAGAAAAATATATCTATCATGGCTGCCAAAGATTTGGAAAATTACTATAGCTTATTTCAGTTACCTCTGTCTATTCAAGCCCACCGGCAATTTCACTTGCTTTCTGATGATTTAAATAACATAAGGCATATCCATGACCATGACACTTGGAATTTCAATTGGGGCAGCAACAACAACATGACCAAGAAGATCTATGATTTCTAATGAAGGGTGAAGATGTTGCTGACACTTTCAAATGGATATGGAAATCATGTTGTTTACCAAAACATAATTTTTTTGGCTGGCTAATGCTTAATGACAGAATAAACACATGTGATCCATTGATCCGAACGAGCATGCAACTTGACTCCACTACATGTGTCCTATGCAATGCTAAAGATATGGAAGACATGACTCACCTCCTCTTCACTTGCCCTTTCAGTCAAGGATTTTGGTGGACCATTGGTTTTGAATGGAACTCTGACTTGGATATCCATAATATTATTATTGATGCTAAATACAGATACAAAATTAGCCATTTCATGGAAATTATGATATTGGGCTGTTGGAGCATTTGGAATCAAATAAATGGGAAGATATTTGAAGGGATACCTTGCTCAATAAATGAATGCAAGTATGATTTTATCGGAACTTTCAAGATAACCATGCTGAGAGCTAAACCATCTCTGAAGGAGGGCATGTCATCTCGGATTGACAACATTTAGTGTAGCGACCCGACCCAAATGGATCGAAGTCTCTGTGCTTAAGTGTCATCCCTGGATCGGTATGCTGACACACACAGTACTCGAGGAATTATAACAGAGTTCAATTCACACACTTTATTACATTGAGATCCTCAAAAGAGTATTTATTACAATAATATGGCCAAAGGCCATCTAAAATAAAATAACTGCGGAAGCTGATAACCCACAAGTGTAGGGGATCGCAACAGCTTTAGAGGGTAAAGTATTCAACCCAAATTTATTGATTCGGCACAAGGGGAGGCAAAGAATATTCTTGATTATTAGCAATTTAGTTGTCAATTCAACCACACCTGGATAACTTAGTATCTGCAGCAAAGTATTTAGTAGCAAAAGTGGTATGATAATAAAGGTAACGATAGCAAAAGTAATATTTTTGGGTTTTGTAGTGATTGTAACAATAGCAACAGAAAAGTAAATAAGCGAAGAATAATATGTGAAAAGCTCATAGGCAATGGATCAGTGATGGATAATTATGCCGGATGCGATTCCTCATGTAATAGCTATAACATAGGGTGACATAGAACTAGCTCCAGTTCATCAATGTAATGTAGGCATGTATTCCGTCAATAGTCATACGTGCTTATGGAAAAGAACTTGCATGACATCTTTTGTCCTACCCTCCCGTGGCAGCGGGGTCCTAGAGGAAACTAAGGGATATTAAGGCCTCCTTTTAATAGAGAACCGGAACAAAGCATTAGCACATAGTGAATACATGAACTCCTCAAACTATGGTCATCACCGAGAAGTATCCCGATAATTGTCACTTCGGGGTTGTCGGATCATAACACATAATAGGTGACTATAGACTTGCAAGATAGGATCAAAAACACACATATATTCATGAAAACATAATAGGTTCAGATCTGAAGTCATGGCACTCGGGCCCTAGTGACAAGCATTAAGCATAGCAAAGTCATAGCAACATCAATCTCAGAACATAGTGGATACTAAGGATCAAACCCTAACAAAACTAACTTGATTACATGGTAAATCTCATCCAACCCATCATCGTCCAGCAAGCCTACGATGGAATTACTCACGCACGACGGTGAGCATCATGAAATTGGTGATGGAGGAAGGTTGATGATGATGACGGCGACGAATCCCCCTCTCCGGAGCCCTGAACGGACTCCAGATCAGCCCTCCCGAGAGAGATTAGGGCTTGGCAGCGGCTCCATATCGTAAAACACGATGAAACTTTCTCTCCGATTTTTTCTCCCCGAACGTGAATTGGAGTTGGAGTTGAGGTCGGTGGAGGTCCAGGGGGCCCACGAGACAGGGGGCGCGCCCAGGGGGAGGGGGCGCACCCCACCCTCGTGGATAGGGTGTGGGCCCCCTAGTCTTGATTCTTTCGCCAGTATTTTTTGTATTTTCCAAAAAGTGCCTCCGTTGATTTTCAGGACATTCTGAGAACTTTTCTTTTCTACACATAAAACAACATCATGGCAGTTCTGCTGAAAACAACGTTAGTCCGGGTTAGTTTCATTCAAATCATGCAAGTTAGAGTCCAAAACAAGCGCAAAAGTGTTTGGAAAAGTAGATACGTTGGAGACGTATCAACTCCCCCAAGCTTAAACATTTGCTTGTCCTCAATCAATTCAGTTTATAAACTGAAAGTGATAAAGAAAAACTTTTACAAACTCTGTTTGCTCTTGTTGTTGTAAACATGCAAAGCCAGCATTCAGGTTTCAACAAATATTATGAATTAACCATAATCACAATAACACCCAGGTCTCAAAATTAATCATATCAATAGCATGATCAGCTAGCGAGCCATAATAATAAAACTCGGATGTCAACACTTTCTCAAAACAATTATAACATGATATAACAAAATGGTATCTCGCTAGCCCTTTCTGAGACCGCAAAACATAAATGCGGAGCACCCTTAAAGATCAAGGACTGACTAAACATTGTAATTCATGGTAAAAGAGATCCAGTCAAGTCATACCCAATATAAACCAATAATAATGAATGCAAATGACAATGTGCTCTCCAGCAGGTGCTTTTCTAATAAGAAGGGTGATGACTCAACATAAAAGTAAATAGATAGGCCCTTCGCAGAGGGAAGCAGGGATTTGTAGAGGTGCCAGAGCTCAATTTTAAAATAGAGATTGAATAACATTTTGAGCGGCATACTTTTGCTGTCAACGCAACAACTATGAGATGGCTGTATCTTCCATACTACATGCATTATAGGCAGTTCCCAAACAGAATGGTAAAGGTTTATACTCCCCCAACCACCAACAAGCATCAATCCGTGGCTTGCTCGAAACAACGAGTACCTCCAACGAACAACATCCTGGGGAAGTTTTGTTTAATTATTTTGATTTGCTTTGATCTTTTTGGATCATGGGACTGGGCATCTCGGTTACCGGCCCTTTCTCGTGAATGAGGAGCGGAGTCCACTCCTCTTGAGAATAACCCGCCTAGCATGGAAGATATAGGCAGCCCTAGTTGAAACATGAGCTGCTCGAGCATACAAAACAGAATTTCATTTGAAGGTTTGGAGTTTGGCACATACAAATTTACTTGGAACAGCAGGTAAATACCGCATATAGGAAGGTATGGTGGACTCATATGGAACAACTTTGGGGTTTAAGGAGTTTGGATGCACAAGCAGTATTCCCAGTTAGTACATGTGAAGGCTAGCAAAAGACTGGGAAGCGACCAACTGAGAGAGCGACAACAATCATAAACATGCATTAAAACTAATTCACACCAAGTACAAGCATGACTAGGATATAATCTACCATGAACATAAATATCATGAAGGCTATGTTGATTTGTTTCAACTACATGCGTGAACATGTGCCAAGTCGAGTCACTCAATTCATTCAAAGGAGGATACCATCTCATCATACCACATCATAATCATTCTAATAGCATGTTGGCACGCAAGGTAAACCATTATAACTCATAGCTAATCAAGCATGGCACAAGCAACTATAATCTCTAAATGTCATTGCGAATATGTTTACTTCATAATAAGCTGAATCAGAAACGATGAACTCATCATATTTACAAAAACAAGAGAGGTCGAGTTCATAGCAGCTTTTCTCATCTCAATCAGTCCATCATATATCGTCATTATTGCCTTTCACTTGCACGGCCGAACGATGTGTATAATAATAAGAGTGCACGTGCATTGGACTAAGCTAGAATCTGCAAGCATTCAACTCAAGAGAGAAGACAAGGTAATATGGGCTCTAAGTTAAATAAACAATCATGCATATGAGAGCCACTAAACATTTTCAATATGGTCTTCTACTCTCGACCCCCAAAGGAAAGAAAAGAAAATAAAACTATTTACACGGGAAAGCTCCCAACAAGTAAAAGAAGAACAAGAAATCTTTTTGGATTTTCATTTTAATTTCTACTACAAGCATGGAAATTAAACTAATTAATTTTTTGGTTTTTCTTAAGGTTTATCAAACACACAAGAAGAAAGCTAGAAAAAGGAAAATTAAACTAGCATGGATAATACAATGAAAGAGTATGAGCACCGACGACTAGTGTGTGAACATGAATGTAAAGTCGGTGAGAAATACGTACTCCCCCAAGCTTAGGCTTTTGGCCTAAGTTGGCCTAGTACCAAGGACCACCTAGATGATATCCGTAGTTGTAGCTGGGGTCGTACTGAGATGCAGCAGCAACCGCCTCCTGAGCTGCGGCATGTTGGCGAGTTGCCTCCGCTCTCCCCTCGTGTTCAGCTGCTTCCTCCCTGGTAACAACATATCTTCCTTTTGCCTGATAATCAAAAAGGAGAGGAGCAGGAAGAGTAACATGGACGATGTTGTGTCTGTCATAGATTAGTCGATAATGGAGGAATTGTTCATTCCTCCTAAGAAATTGATGATTGACCATAGCGTCATAATCTAGATAAGCAGGAGGTATCATCACATCCCCCTCTCGTGGGGCTATACCAAGATAATTAGCCACACGGGTTGCATAAATTCCTCCAAATAAATCTCCCATTCTACTATCATTCTGCAACCTACGTGCAACTATTGCCCCCAAGTTATAACCTTTATAACCTAACACATCACTCTTGAGGACACACAGATCAGGGACACACATGTGACATGCTTCATCTTTACCGTTAATGCATCTACCAATGAAGAGAGCAAAACAATGTATAGCAGGAATATGAATGCTCCCTATGGTAGCTTGTGCTATGTCCCTGGATTCTCCCATAGTAATACTAGCAAGGAAATCTCTAAATTCAGATTTGTGAGGATCATTAATATTTCCCCACTGCGGGAGTTTGCAAGCAGTTGTAAAATCCTCTAAGTCCATGGTATAAGATGTATCATAAATATCAAATAGGACACTAGGAGAATTACGCGTACAATTATATTTAAACCTCCACACAAAGGAATCAGTCAATTGATAGTACTGAGAACACTTATCTTGTAAGAAGTCCTCTAGCTCAGCATTATGCACATACGCGTCAAATTCCTCCTTAAAGCCTGCTTCGACCATAAAATCATCGGATGGCCACTCACAAGCTCGTACATCCGCGTCCCTCGGTAATTCAACATCTTGCTCACATATAGCAATCCTGGGCCCTTTCTTCACCGAGGAACCACCTTGGTACATTCTCCTAGACATAATTATTTTGTGAAAAATTTCTGAAATTTTAGTAACTTCAAAATAAAAGTGAATAAAACTAAACAATATTGGTAGCAACTACTCTTACAAGTGCCTAGAGCCTATATCATGCATGAGAATTGCTTGGGACCTCATAAATTTAACATGCAAGATCAAGAACATGGTCAGCTATGCAGAAAAAATTTGCAATGAATAAAACACAAAAAACTAATTGGACCAATGGAGGAGTCACATTCCAAGCAACAATCTCCCAAAGCATTTTTGTGAATGGAGCTTTGAGCAAGGAGATCGAAAATCGCAGCAAAATGAGTTAGAACTCATGCTTGAGCTGGATGGGAATTTTTTTGGGTAGAAGATGAACTGTGTGGGTGCTGGCATAAGTGGAGGGGGGTCACCAGGGGCCCACGAGACAGGGGGGCGCACCCAGGGGGGTGGGCGCGCCCTCCACTCTCGTGGCTTGGTGCTTGCCCCTCCTGCAGTGATTTCAGTGCCTAAAATCCTCAAATATTCCATAAAAATCATACTAAATTTGCAGGGCATTTGGAGCATTTTTATTTTTGGGATATTTTTTTATTGCACGGATAATTCAGAAAACAGACAGATAATACTATTTTTGCTTTATTTATTCTAAATAACAGAAAGTAAAAAGAGGGTACAGAAGGTTGTGCCTTCTAGTTTCATCCATCTCATGATCATCAAAATGAATCCACTAACAAGGTTGATCAAGTCTTGTTAAGAAACTCATTCCGAATAACACGGAACTGGAGAAATTTCGAATAACACTAAGTTACCTCAACGGGGATATGGAAATCCAAAACAATAAGAATATCATACTTTTTCTTGATAGTAGGGAGAGGAAATTCAAAACCTCCAATAATGATAGTTGGAATTTTTCCAATTGAATTGATGCTATGAACTTGAGATTGTTTCCTCGGAAAGTGTACCATATGCTCATTACCATTAACATGAAAATGACATTGCCTTTGTTGCAATCAATAACAGCCCCTGCAGTATTCAAAAAGGGTCTACCAAGGATAATCGACATACTATCGTCCTCGGGAATATCAAGAATAACAAAGTCCGTTAAGATAGTGACATTTGCAACCACAACAGGCACATCCTCACAAATACCGACAGGTATAGCAGTTGATTTATCATCCATTTGCAAAGATATTTCAGTAGGTGTCAACTTATTCAATTCAAGTCTACTATATAAAGAGAGAGGCATAACACTAACACCGGCTCCAAGATCACATAAAGCAGTTCTAACATTATTTCTTTTAATGGAGCATGGTATAGTTGGTACACCCGGATCTCCAAGTTTCTTTGGTATTACACCCTTAAAAGTGTAATTAGCAAGCATGGTGGAAATTTCATCTTCCGGTATCTTTCTTTTATTTGTAATGATATCCTTCATATATTTAGCATAAGGACTTACTTTGAGCATATCAGTTAAACACATACGTAAGAAGATAGGTCTAATCATTTCAGCAAAGCGCTCAAAATCCTCATCATCCTTTGTCTTGGATGGTTTAGGAGGAAAGGGCATGGGTTTCTGAACCCATGGCTCTCTTTCTTTACCGTGCTTCCTAGCAACAAAATCTCTCTTATCATAATGTTGATTCTTTGATTTTGGGTTATCAAGATCAACAGCAGGTTCAATCTCTACTTCATTATTTTTGCTAGGTTGAGCATCAACATGAACATTATCATTGACATTATCACTAGGTTCATGTTCATCACCTGATTGTGTTTCGGCATCAGAGATAGGAATATCATTGGGATTCTCAGGTGTGTCTATAGTAGGTTCACTAGAAGCATGCAAAGTCCTATCGTTTTTCTTTTTATTCTTTTTAGAAGAACTAGGTGCCTCTAAATTATTTCTCTGAGAATCTTGGTCAATTCTCTTAGGGTGGCCTTCAGGATACAAAGGTTCCTGAGTCATTCTACCAGTTCTAGTAGCCACTCTAACAGCAAAGTCATGTTTATTATTTAATTCATCAAGCAAATCATTTTGAGCTTTAAGTACTTGCTCATCTTGAGTAGCAACCATAGAAGCATATTTGCTAACGAGTTTGAGTTCACCTTTAACTCTAGCCATATTATCGCTCATGCGTCCTATCTCGAAAGCATTATTCTTTAACTCTCTACCAACATAAGCAGTAAAATCTTCTTGTCTAGCCATAAAGTCATCAAATTCATCTAAGCATGGACTATGAAATTTAGTAGAGGGGATTTCAACTTTATCATATCTATAGAGAGAATTTACCTTTACTACCTGTGTCGGGTTATCAAGACAATGTGGTTCTTCAACAGGTGGTATATTAAGACCATGTATTTCTTCAATAGGAGGTAAATTCTTAACATCTTCAGCTTTAATACCTTTTTCTTTCATTGATTTCTTTGCCTCTTGCATATCTTCAGGACTGAGAAATAAAACACCTCTCTTCTTCGGAGTGGGTTTAGGAATAGGCTCAGGAGTTGGGTCAATTGGTTCAGGAATTGCCTCAGGAATTGGCTCAGGGAGAGTCCAGTTATTTTCATTAGTCAACATATTATTCAATAGTAATTCAGCTTCGTCGACTGTTCTTTCCCTGAAAACACAACCAACACAACTATGCAAGTAGTCCTTGGAAGCATCGGTTAGTCCATTATAAAAGATATCAAGTATTTCATTTTTCTTGAGAGGATGATCAGGCAAAGCATTAAGTAATCGGAGAAGCCTCCCCCAAGCTTGTGGGAGACTCTCTTCTTTGATTTGCACAAAATTATATATTTCCCGCAAGGTAGCTTGTTTCTTATGAGCAGGGAAATATTTAGCAAAGAAGTAATAAATCATATCCTGGAGACTACGCACACAACCATGAGCAAGGGAATTATACCAAGTCTTAGCATCACCCTTTAACGAGAACGGAAATATCTTAAGGATATAATAATAGTGAGATTTATCATCATGAGTAAACAGGGTAGCTATATCATTCAACTTGGTAAGATGTGCCACAACAGTTTCAGATTCAAGGCCATAAAAAGGATCAGATTCAACCAAAGTAATAATTTCAGGATCAGCAGAGAATTCATAATCCTTATTAGTAACACAAATAGGTGAAGTAGCAAAAGCAGGGCCAGGTTTCATTCTATTAGGAGACTGCTGCTTCCATTTAGCTAATAATTTCTTAAGATCGTATCTATCTCTACAAGCAAAGATAGCTCTAGCAGCTTCCTCTTCCATGACATAACCCTCAGGAACAACAGGCAATTCATAATCATTAGGAGAACCTTCATCATCACTATCATCAATAATAGCATCTTCAATAATTTCGTTCTCTTTAGCCCTAGCAAGTTGTTCATCAAGAAATTCACCTAATGGCAAAGTAGTATCACGCACAGAAGTAGTTTCATCATAAGTATCATGCATAGTAGAAGTGGCATCATCAATAACATGCGACATATCAGAATTCAAAGCAGTAGCAGGTTTAGGTGTCGCAAGCTTACTCAAAACAGAAGGAGAATCTAGTGCAGAGCTAGATGGCAGTTCCTTACCTCCCCTCATAGTTGAGGGATAAATCGTAGTTTTCGCGTCTTTCAAGTTCTTCATAGTGATCAACAGATATAAATCCCAAGTGACTCAGAGAATAGAGCTATGATCCCCGGCAACGGCGCCATAAATTAGTCTTGATAACCCACAAGTGTAGGGGATCGCAACAGCTTTCGAGGGTAAAGTATTCAACCCAAATTTATTGATTCGACACAAGGGGAGCCAAAGAATATTCTTGAGTATTAGCAGTTGAGTTTTCAATTCAACCACACCTGGATAACTTAGTATCTGCAGCAAATTATTTAGTAGCAAAAGTGGTATGATAATAAAGGTAACGATAGCAAAAGTAATATTTTTGGGTTTTGTAGTGATTGTAACAATAGCAACGGAAAAGTAAATAAGCGAAGAACAATATGTGAAAAGCTCGTAGGGAATGGATCATTGATGGATAATTATGCCGAATGCGATTCCTCATGTAATAGCTATAACATAGGGTGACACAGAACTAGCTCCAGTTCATCAATGTAATGTACGCATGTATTCCGTAAATAGTCATACGTGCTTATGGAAAAGAACTTGCATGACATCTTTTGTCCTACCCTCCTGTGGCAGCGGGGTCCTAGTGGAAACTAAGGATATTAAGGCCTCCTTTTAATAGAGAACCGGACCAAAGCATTCGCACATAGTGAATACATGAACTCCTCTAACTATGGTCATCACCGAGAAGTATCCCGATTATTGTCATTTCGGGGTTGTCGGATCATAACACATAATAGGTTACTATAGACTTGCAAGATAGGATCGATAACACACATATATTCATGAAAACATAATAGGTTCAGATCTGAAATCATGGCACTCGAGCCCTAGTGACAAGAATTAAGCATAGCAAAGTCATATCAACATCAATCTCAGAACATACTGGATACTAGGGATCAAATCCTAACAAAACTAACTTGATTACATGGTAAATCTCATCCAATCCATCACCGTCCAGCAAGCCTATGATGGAATTACTCATGCACGGCGGTGAGCATCATGAAATTGGTGATGGAGGATGGTTGATGATGACGACGACGCCGAATCCCCCTCTCCGGTGCCCCGAACGGACTCCAGATCAGCCCTCCCGAGAGAGATTAGGGCTTGGCGGTGGCTCCATATCGTAAAACGAGATGAAACTTTCTCTCTGATTTTTTTCTCCTTGAACGTGAATATATTGAGTTGGAGTTGAGGTCGGTGGAGGTCTAGGGGGCCCACAAGACAGGGGGGCGTGTCCAGGGGGAGGGGGCGCGCCCCCACCCTCGTGGATAGGGTGTGGGCCCCCTGGTCTTGATTCTTTCGCCAGTATTTTTTATATTTTCCAAAAAGTGCCTCCGTGGATTTTCAGGACATTCCGAGAACTTTTCTTTTTCTATACATAAAACAACATCATGGTAGTTCTGCTGAAAACAGCATCAGTCCGGGTTAGTTTCATTCAAATCATGCAAGTTAGAGTCCAAAACAAGGGCAAAAGTGTTTGGAAAAGTAGATACGTTGGAGACGTATCAGAAGCATCGAAGGTAAATGAGTCCATCCAACTCCACGGCAAACTGAGTGTAGAACAACGACCTATCGCACCTTTAATCCTCGACGGGAAAGTCTGCAACATGAGATGTTGCAGCCGTGTAGGTCAGCACATGGAATATGCTGGCAATTTCACACCATAGAATAATAATGGAAAAAACTATCTCTATATGCAAATTTAGCTGGTGGAGGCTCTAAGTTTAATTTTTGCATAAAGCCAATTTTACCCTACAACAAAGGAATAAATTTTTATTTACAACTAAATTAAAATGCCATTATTGAGAAGGTTCCTCCAACTCAATCCCAAAATTCCCAATTTATTAGTAACCCAATAATTTCAATAAATAGAGTGATGAGATCAACCAATAATTCACTTCTAGATACTCAAATTGTCCATAACCGGGGACACGGCTAATCATGATTAGTTGGTACACTCTGCAAAGATTTGCGCACTTTTCCCCACAAGACTCGACCACCTCCATGATCATAAGATCGATACATAGCCTTTCAGAAACGTTTCCCCTTAACCCTAGGTAGACCGGTACACCTACTTTCCCCTACATCAGCTAGTCTACTACGGAAAGAGGTCACACAACTTACTCAACTATGCCAGAGCCCATAATGTCTTGTGGCTGCACACGGAAGTTTCTAGGCATGAAATATCTTATGATCCCTTTGAGCCTGGGTGGCGGACCTAGCGTAATCACATGGGTACTCCGGGATTCCCCTTGGGCAAGCACTGGTTACTCCAGGTACCCCAAACAATCCACCCAGATGTGTATTAAAGTTGCCACCTTAGGTTATCCCAAAATTATTGACTCTCGCAACTTGCATGGATCACACATACCAATCCCCGTCTACGAGCATGGTTAAGCAATATATGATATAAGGAATATTCCTGGGGTGATAAAAAGGTCATAGGTTCCTACCACATGAACTACATAGCATAACCACATGTTCCCAATCCTACTCATGCAGTCTTTGTGGGTGAAACTAATGCATAGTAAAAACTAGGTATTGAAAATTATGATCAAAGTTTGAACTTGCCTTGCTGATGACAGTTGAACTCTAAAGATTCATATTAGCAAGCTTCGCACTCCGGATGATCTAGCGTAAGCAAGCAATAACATACATAAGCATACAATCAAAGATCCAAAAAGAAAACAAATGAAAGACTTCGAAAAACTCCAAAACATCCAAATAAAGTTTTTGTACAGAACGAAATTTTTACAGAAACAAAAATAAATGGTTTTGGTTTTTAACAGAAAGTACATTCCACAAGCTTTGATTTGCAAAACAAATCACTCAAAACAGAGTTACGAAACTCGAGATATGGCCTAACGAAGTTTGAGTTCAGATCTGTTTGAATTCAAAATTTAAAATTTCCAAAAATATTTTTCCTTTGGTTCACTGGATAGAGGATATTTTTATGAACTAGTAGGAAAAAGAATCAACTAAATCGGATCTATAGATTAAAAGATATACTAGAAAGAAGATTAGGTAAAGAATCTGAATTTAGGAAAATTCCTGAAAAAGAAAAATAATTCGGCCAGAGACAAGTGGCACTCTGTGATTCGCTGGCTGGGTGCTCATCGTACTTGTTGCCGAAGACGAGGAAGAAGGTGGCTCCGGTGTGCTTCGGCGAAGGACGCGTGCGAAACGATGTAGAGGACGATGAGTTGAACCACTTGCACAAGTTGTGGTTGTAGATTGCTTCCTGTACGCACGGTGAGAGGTCGCCGGAATTCGCGAACTCCGGCGAGCAATTGGAGAGGTTAGGGAGAGGGAAAAACTCCAGAAGGAGAGGGCTTCAGACGAGGGGTGAGAGGGGCTCCCAGGGATGCTTTATATAGGGCAAGGGACGTCCAGAGTTGGGTAGGGCAAGATGTGTTAATGGTTGCAATTTCAAGTGCTCATGGTGGCAATTATGGTTGTCTTTGAGGCGCACCAGGGGATGGGAGGGGTCGAGGGAGGTAAGGGGAACCGGTTCTGGCCGTTATTGAGTTGGGAGGGGGAGAGGAAGAGGTGGAGGCGCCATGAGTGCAACCTCTGTTCATATTCCTGTAACGAATAGAGAGGAGGAAGAAGGAGATAGCGCCTGGGCCTGGGCCTGCTGGGCTGCCTTTTTTAACGTTTTTTTTACAGAAGCAATGAAACACCGAAAATACAAAAAAAAGTTAGCCTAAAATCCCAGAAAATTCACATAGTTATATGGTCTTATATATGACCTAGTGAACTTTTATCTGGCCTAAAATGCAAGTTTTCAAAAATAAATTTTTTGCTATGCTAATAAAATAAATTGCAAATAAAACTCAACAAATATATTTTGGTTCCAAATTCAATTTCCAATATTTTCTTTTCTGATTTTGAAGAAGTCATTTTATCTTCTCTCTTTATTTTATTTTTGGAATAATGGAAATAAATTTTTGGTGGAACCAAGTTTGAGTTTCCAAATTTTGAAATTTCAAAAAGTGGGTTTTAGGGAAACTTCCAACTCTCTCTTTTGGTCCTTGAGTTGCTCAAAGTTCCTTGGATCAAAATTCAAATAAAACAAATAGGGTAAAAATGCATAAATCATGGATGCATATGAATGATCTATTTATAAACATCCAAACTGAAAATTGGGATGTTACAAACCTACCCACCTTAAGATGAATCTCGCCCTCGAGATTCGGATTGGCTAGCAAAAAGGTGTGGGTGGTCCTGTTGGAGATCTTCTTCTCGTTCCCAGGTGGCTTCTTCTTCAGTATGATAACTCCATTGAACCTTGCAGAACTTGATGACCTTGCTGCGGGTAACCCTGCTTGCAGTCTCGAGAATCTTGACGGGCTTCTCCTCATAGGTCAAATCACTATCCAACTATATGGCCTCCAGTGGCACTGTATCTCTTAGAGGAATATCGGCCATCTCTGCATGGCACTTCTTCAACTGGGAAACGTGAAACACATCATAAACTCCTGACAAGGCTTCGGGTAATTCCAACTTGCAGGCAACTTCACCCATGCATTCTAAAACTCTGTACGGCCCCACAAATCGTGGTGCCAACTTTCCTTTGACTCCAAATCATTTTACTCCTCGAAGTGGAGACACATGAAGATATGCTCTATCTCCGACTTCATAGGTTACCTCCTTGCGTTTAGTATCGGCATAACTCTTCTGTCTGGATTGGGCTACCTTGAGTCTGTCGCGGATCAGCTTGACTTTCTCCTCTGAATCTCTAATTAAATCTAGTCCGAATAATTTACGGTCTCCAACTTCATCCCACATCAATGATGTCCTGCACCTCCTTCCGTACAAAGCTTCGAAAGGGGCCATTTTCAAACTAGCTTGATAGCTGTTGTTATATGAGAACTCTGCGTAAGGCAAATTATCATCCCAACTAGATCCATAATCTAGCGCACAAGCTCTCAACATGTCCTCCCGAATCTGATTGACTCTCTCGGGTCTGCCCATCTGTCTGTGGATGAAAAGCTGTACTGAACTCCAACCTGGTACCCAAAGTTTCATGTAACTGATGCCAAAACTTTGAGGTAAATTGTGTTCCTCTATTTGATATGATGGTCCTCAGAACTCCATGCAGACATACGATCTTGGTCATGTATATCTTGGCTAACTTAGCACTTGTATATGTGGTTTTCACGGGGATGAAGTGAGCTACCTTAGTCAAGCGATCAACCCCTACCCAAATAGAATCATAGCCTGATCGGGTCCTGGGTAATCCTGTAGTGAAGTCCATGCCAAGCTTGTCCCACTTCCAATCTGGTATCGGCAAAGGTTGAAGTAATCCTGATGGCTTCTGGTGCTTTACCTTAACCCTCTGACATACGTCACATACTGCGACATACTCGGCAATATCCTTCTTCATACCTGTCCACCAGAAACTTTCCTTCAAGTCCAAATACATCTTGGTGTTGCCCGGGTGTATTGAATAAGGCGAATGATGAGCCTCCTGAAGAATCAATTTCCTGATCTCTGGGTCATTTGGCACGTAAATACGCTGCTCAAACCATAAGGCTCCATGTACATCCTCATGAAATCCTTCTGCCTTTCCTTGGTTCATCCTTCTCTTTATCTTCACAATTCCTTTGTCTAACTTCTAGGCTTCTCAGATCTTTCCCAACAAAGTGGATTGAATTTCCATTGCGGCAACAAAACCTCGTGGTACTATCTCCAATCGAAGATCTCTGAGATCATCAATTAACTCCTGAGGTAATCCTCCTGCTATGAGGGTAATTATGTAGCTCTTGCGGCTCAATGCATCTGCCACAACATTGGCCTTTCCTGGGTGATAGTGCAATTTCATATCATAATCCTTTATGAGCTCCAACCATCTTCTCTGCCTGAGGTTCAAGTCCTTCTGCATGAAGATGTATTTCAGACTCTTGTGATCCGTGTAAACATCACACCTATTTCCCAATAAGAAAATGTCTCCAGGTCTTGAGTGCGTGCACTACGGCTGCTAACTCCAAATCATGTATGGCATAATTCTGCTCATGAGGTCGAAGTTGACGTGAGGCATATGAAACAACTCTTCCTTCTTGCATAAGAACAACTCCAAGTCCCTGACAAGAAGCGTCGCAATATACTTGGAAATCCTTGCGTATATTCGAAAGAATTAGCACTGGGGATGTGACCAAGCGTTTCTTTAGCTCCTAGAAACTGGCCTCACATTCATCGGTCCAAACAAACTTAGTGTCTTTCTTCAATAACTCTGTCATGGGCTTCGCGATCTTGGAGAAATTCTCAATAAACCTCCGGTAATATCCTGCAAGTCCAAGAAAACTGCGAATCTCTCCAACTGAGGTGGGTGCCTTCCATTCGGTGACGGCTTCAACCTTGGAGGGGTCTACTGCTATTCCTTCTCCTGATATAACATGTCCAAGAAATCCGACTTCCTTCAACTAGAATTCGCACTTGCTGAACTTTGCGTATAACTGATGTTCCCTGAGTTTCTCAAGAACCAAGCACAAATGTTCCTTGTGTTCTTCTTCATTCTTCGAGTAAATTAATATGTCATCAATGAATACCACAACAAACTTATCCAAGAACTCCATGAATACCTTATTCATCATACTCATAAAATAGGCAGGGGCGTTAGTCAAACCAAAAGACATGACCGTGTACTCATAAAGCCCATATCTCGTGGTAAAAGTTGTCTTGGGTATATCCTATTCTCGAATCTTCAGCTGGTGATATCCTGATCGAAGATCGATCTTTGAGAAAACTTTTGCTCCTTGTAGCTGGTCAAACAAATCATTGATCATCGACAGAGGGTACTTGTTCTTCATTGCCACCTCATTCAACACACGATAATCTACAACCATTCTCAAGGATCCATCCTTCTTCTCAACTAGAAGCACTGGGGCTCCCCAAGGTGATGAACTCGGTCAAATATAACCTTTCTCCAATAATTCCTTAATCTGCTTCTTAATTTCATCCAGATCATTTGCGGGCATCCGGTACGGTCTCTTGGATACTGGTCCGGTGCCTGGTAACAATTCGATCAAAAACTCTATGTCCCGATCCGGTGGCATGCCGGGCAATTCCTCGGGGAATACATTGAGATAATCCTTCACAACTGGTACTTCCTCCTGAACAACTCCCGAAATAGAATTCACTTGAGTCCTCCTTGGCGTATGCCTCGACACATACTTGATCCGTTTCCCCTCTGGGGTGGTGAGAAGAATCGACTTACTGGCACAATCAATATTCCCTTCATACTTGGATAGCCAGTCCATGCCTAGAATTACGTCCAATCCTTGTGATTCTAGGATGATGAGGTTTGTGGGGAAAACATGTCTCCCTATGGTCAATGGTGACTGAAAACATCCCCGACTAGCCATATACTCTGCTCCTGGGGAACTCACTAACATAGGTGACTTAAGGGCTACGATCGGCAACTTAAACTTATCCAAAAACCCTCTTGATATGAATGAATGTGATGCACCAGTGTCAAAAAGAACAAGGGTTATACATGAATTAATCAAGAACTTACCAACAACGACGTCAGGCTGGTCATAAACTTCCTCCACATTGACATGGTTCACCTGACCTCTGGTGAAGGGATTGGGCTTCTTGCCTCCAGAGCTTCCATTACCGTTCTCCTCAGGGCAATCGGTGGCGTAGTGTCCGGTTTTCCTGCACTTGAAACAGGTAATGTGGCTCAGATCCTTCTTTGCCGGTGTAGCAAGGTTGGACTGGTGCTGATTGTTGTCTCCTCTGTTCCCATTGCCATTCCTATGGCCATTATGGTTGTGTCCATTCCCTCCATGATGTGAATGTCCTCCATGGTTATGATGAATGTGTCCACTATACTTGCCAGATCCTGGTCCATTATTTCCCGAGTACGGGGTATAGTGGGGCTTCTGCTGAACTCCAGAGTTGTACTTTCCCTATCCGTATTTCCTCTTGCGATTCTCCACCTGCTGCTGCTTGCCTTCTAGAATGAGAGCCTTGTCGACCAACTCTTGATAATTGTTGAAGGTAGCCACGGTCAACTGAATTTCCAAATCATCGTTTAGTCCCTCCAGAAATTTCTCCTGCTTAGCGGCATCATCGGCCACGTCTCCGGGAGCATACCTGGATAACTTGCTGAATTCCTCCACATAATCACCAACAGAACGATTTCCCTGGCGTAAGTTGCGGAACTCACGCTTCTTCAGACTCATAGCTCCGGCTGAAACATGTGCGGTACGAAACGCCTGCTGGAACTGATCCCAAGTAACATTGGCTATGGGAAATGTAGTGGTGTAATTCTCCCACCATGAAGCTGCTGGTCCATCCAGTTGATGTGCGGCAAAGCGCACCTTCTCAGCGTCAGTGCATCCTGTGGTGGTCAGCTCCCTTCCGATCTTGCGAAGCCAGTCATCTGCAACAATCGGCTCCGTGCTGCAAGAGAACATGGGTGGGTTCAACCTCAGGAAACGGGTAAGGTTGTCGACCGGGGGTGGTGGCGGTGGGTTGTTATTGTTGTTCTGGTTCTCATTCTGGATGAGTAGCTGCATGAGGGCATTCTGGTTCTGGATCAATTGGGTAAGTTCCAGTGGGAATTCTGGGTCACGTCTCGGAGGCATCTGTTCGATTTAGAGTGGATGAGAAATTAGAATAGAATAAGGGCCTAATGTGAAAAATCACTAGTCATATGCTTATGATAGAAAGAAAACTCCAAATCAAGCAATTCACACATATCACATCACACAAGCAAAACCTACAGGTAAGGTCATATCCACAAGAGATATGATCTCTTCATACTACCGCAAATCATTAGTTGGACTCAACTTGGTAGTGGTGGTCTGAACTAAATCTCCTCAAATCAATGTCAACTCTAGCTTCTTCTTCGTCAATGTTGTCTTCATAGGTCATGATCTCATCGGACTGAGAAACTTAGTGATGGGGTTCAACAACTATTTTATTCAAGTGGAGAAGAGATAGAAATGAATAGAGAAGAGTATAGACCAACAGATATTTAAGGAAGTCGTAAAACAGAGTTTTCTTCCTATGGCTTTCCATTTCCTAGTGGTCGCGTCCTACAGTCAGCGTGTGCTCTAATACCATCTTATAGCGACCCGACCCAAATGGATCGAAGTCTCTGTGCTTAAGTGTCATCCCTGGATCGGTATGCTGACACACACAGTACTCGAGGAATTATAACAAAGTTCAATTCACACACTTTATTACATCGAGATCCTCAAAAGAGTATTTATTACAATAATATGGCCAAAGGCCATCTAAAATAAAATAACTGTGGAAGCATCAAAGGTAAATGAGTCCATCCAACTCGACGGCAAACTGAGTGCAGAACAACGACCTATCGCACCTTTAATCCTCGTCAGAAAAGTCTGCAACATGAGACATTGCAGCCGTGTAGGTCAGCACATGGAATATGCTGGCAATTTCACACCATAGAATAATAATCAAAAAAAACTATCTCTATATGCAAATTTAGCTGGTGGAGGCTCTAAGTTTAATTTTTGCATAAAGCCAATTTTACCCTACAACAAAGGAATAAATTTTTATTTACTACTAAATTAAAATGCCATTATTGAGAAGGTTCCTCCAACTCAATCCCAAAATTCCCAAGTTATTAGTAACCCAATAATTTCAATAAATAGAGTGATGAGATCAACCAATAATTCACTTCTAGATACTCAAATTGTCCATAACCGGGGACACGGCTAATCATGATTAGTTTGTACACTCTGCAGAGGTTTGCACACTTTTCCCCACAAGACTCGACCACCTCCATGATTGGAAGATCGAGACATGGCCTTTCAGAAACGTTTCCCCTTAACCCTGGGTAGACTGGTACACCTACTTTCCCCTACATCACCTAGTCTACCACGGAAAGAGGTCACACAACTTACTCAACTATGCCAGAGCCCATAATGGCTTGTGGCTGCACACGGAAGTTTCTAAGCATGCAATATCTTATGATCCCTTTGAGCCTGGGTGGCGGACCTAGGGTAATCACACAAGTACTCCGGGATTCCCCTTGGGCAAGCACTGGTTACTCTAGGTACCCCAAACAATCCACCCAGATGTGTATTAAAGTTGCCACCTTAGGTTATCCCAAAATTATTAACTCTCGCAACTTGCATAGATCACACATACCAATCCCCATCTACGAGCATGGCTAAGCAACATATGATATAACGAATATTCCTGGGGTGATAAAAAGGTCATAGGTTCCTACCACATGAACTACATAGCAAACCACATGTTCCCAATCCTACTCATGCAATCTTTGAGGGTGAAACTAATGCATAGTAAAAACTGGGTATTGAAAATTATGATCAAAGTGTGAACTTGCCTTGTTGACGACCGTTGAACTCTAAAGATTCATACTAGCAAGCTTCGCACTTCGGATGATCTAGCATAAGCAAGCAATAACATACATAAGCATACAATCAAAGATCCAAAAAGAAAACGAATGAAAGACTTTGAAAAACTCCAAAACATCCTAATGAAGTTTCTGTATAGAACGAAATTTTTACAGAAACAAAAATAAATGGTTTTGGTTTTTAACAGAAAGTACATTCCACAAGCTTTGATTTGCAAAACAAATCACTCAAAACAGAGTTACGAAACTCGAGATATGGCCTAATGAAGTTTGAATTCAGATCTGTTTGAATTCAAATTTTAAAATTTCCAAAAATATTTTTCCTTTGGTTCTCTGGATAGAGAATATTTTTATGAACTAGTAGGAAAAAGAATCAACTAAATCAGATCTATAGATTAAAAGATATACTAGAAAGAAGATTAGGTAAAGAATCTGAATTTGGGAAAATTCCTGAAAAGGAAAAAAATTCGGCCAGAGACAAGTGGCGCTTTGTGATTCGCTGGCTGGGTGCTCACCGGACTTGTCGCTGGAGACGAGGAAGAAGGTGGCTCTAGTGTGCTTTGGTGAAGGACGCGTGTGAAACAATGTAGAGGACAATGAGTTGAACCACTTGCACAAGTTGTGGTTGTAGATTGCTTCCTGTACGCACGGTGAGAGGTCGCCGAAATTCACGAACTCCGACGAGCAATTGGAGAGGTTAGGGAGAGGGAAAAACTCTAGAAGGAGAGGGCTTCGGACGAGGGGTGAGAGGGGCTCCCAGGGATACTTTATAGAGGGCAAGGGACGTCCAGAGTTGGGTACGGCAAGATGTGTTAATGGTTGCAGTTTCAAGTGCTCATTGTGGCAATTATGGTCGTCTTTGAGGTGCACCAGGGGATGGGAGGGGTCGAGGGAGGTAAGGGGAACCGGTTTCGACAGTTATTGAGTTGGGAGGGGGGAGAGGAAGAGGTGGGGGCGCCATGAGTGCAACCTCTGTTCATATTCCTGTAACGAACAGAGAGGAGGAAGAAGGAGATAGCACCTGGGCCTCGGCCTGCTGGGCTGCATTTTTTTAATTTTTTTTACAGAAGCAATGAAACACCAAAAATACAAATAAAAGTTAGCCTAAAATCCCAGAAAATTCACATAGTTATATGGTCTTATATATGACCTAGTGAACTTTTATCTGGCCTAAAATGCAAGTTTTCAAAAATAATTTTTTTGCAATGCTAATAAAATAAATTGCAAATAAAACTCAACAAATATATTTTGGTTCCAAATTCAATTTCCAATATTTTCTTTTCTGATTTTGAAGAAGTCATTTTATCTTCTCTCTTTATTTTATTTTTGGAATAATGGAAATAAATTTTTGGTGGAACCAAGTTTGATCCAATTTCCAAATTTTGAAATTTCAAAAAGTGGGTTTTAGGGAAACTTCCAACTCTCTCTTTTGGTCCTTGAGTTGCTCAAAGTTCCTTGGATCAAAATTCAAATAAAACAAATGGGGCAAAAATGCATAAATCATGGATGCATATGAATGATCTATTTATAAACATCCAAATTGAAAATTGGGATGTTACATTTAGATTTATATTTTAGTATTATTCCCTACTCTTTTTCCATTATATTTTGCTTTTCCTTTTATCTCTGGTTGTCTCCCCATCAACCATTGTAAAGACCTTCCTTTTTGTCACTTTTATTTATTAATGAAAAATGACACACAATAGGGTTTTGCCCTACAGTTCTATGGTAAAAAACCCATGAAAAACTGGTAATAGATGAGATCCTTTATAATAATGATTATATGTTAAGGCATTTGCTTCGCAATGATCGCATCTTTGATGAAAATCTTAAAAAGGAAGTCCCTCCTTTAAGTATGATTCAAAAAGTTTTCAATGATGTTAACCAACAATACTGTTGGATTGTAGCCAGAAATCAAAAGGGGCATGTTGATGAGCAACCTGCTAATGCTAAAATTTCTATGCATGATGTGTTTTATGTTATGTTTGAAAAAACTCTAGATGAAAATACGCCTAAGGAAAATAATAAGAAAGACAATACTTAGATCTATGCAATATGCCTAGCTAAGGGCATAAAACAATAGCGCTTGTTGGGAGGCAACCCAATATTATCTTTATATTTTTGCCTTTTCTTTTGTTTTTGAATAAATATACCATTATACTTCTGTTATGATGGATTTTTAGTGTTTTAATTAGTGTTTGTGCCAAGTAAAGCCTTTAGGATGGGTTGGTGATACTTGATTTGATTCTATGAAAAACATAAACTTTTGCGCTCAGTTCTGGAATTTTGTAAACTCACATAAACATGCTTTTGATCTTTTTTTACACAAGATTGATATAAAAATTGCCTAAGTTTTCCTATTTTTTTAGAATTTTTGGATTAACGGAAGTTTGGCTAAAGTCCAGATTACTACAGACTGTTCTGTTTTTGACAGATTCTTTTTCCTATGTGTTGTTCGCTTATTTTGATGAATCCATGGGTTGTGTCAGGGGGTATGAACCATGGTGAAGTTAGAATACAGTGCATATGATGTTAATATGAAATTGGAATGAGTTTACAACAACACCTAAAAGTGGTGGTTTGCTTTATTATACTAACGGATCTCACGAGTTTTCTGTTGAGTTTTGTGTTGTGAAATTTTCAAGTTTTGAGTGAAGTTTCGATGGGCTAAGGAATAAGGAGTGGAAAGAGCCTAAGCTTGGGGATGCCCAAGGCAACCCAAGGTAATATTCAAGGACAACCAAGCATCTAAGCTTGGGGATGCCCTGGATGGCATTCCCTCTTTTGTCTACAATCCATTGGTAAATAACCGGAGGCTCTATTTTTATTCACTACATGATATGTGTTTTTCTTGGAGCATCGTGTATTATATGAGTCTTTGCTTTGTTTGCTTTTTAGTTTGCCACAATCATCCTTTTGGGACACACCTTTTTGAGAGGGACACATATTAATCGTGAATTTATTAGAATACTCTTTAAGCTTCACTTATATCTTTTGAGCTAGGTAGTGGCTCTAGTGCTTCACTTATATCTTCTAGAGCACGATGATGGTTATATGTTTAAGAAATTGATGAACTCTCATGCTTCACTTATATTATTTCAAGAGTTTTATAAAAAGTATGGCGATTTTCTTAGGTTATGAATTTAGTCCTAATATGATGGGTATTCACGAAGGATATAATAAAAACTTTAATGAAGATTACTGAATATATGAGAAGTTTGATTCCTTGCAATAGTTTTGCGATATAAAGGTGGTAATATGAAGGTTATGCTAATGAGTAATTGTGGTTTGCAAGAATATTGGTGATAAGGTTTGTGATTCCCAAAGCATGCACGTATGGTCTCTTGTTATGCTTTGAATTTGGAGCTTGATTTATTATTTATTGTATTCCTTAAGAGTGGAAGTCAGGGACGAGCAATGGTCTTTCCCTACCAATCTATCCTCCTAGGTGCAAGCGTAGTAGTACTTTGCTTCGAGGGCCAATAAACTTTTGCAATAAGTATGTGAGTTCTTTATGACTAATCCGAGTCCATGGATTATACACACTCTTACCTTTATGCAATATGCTAGCCTCTTCGGTACCGTGCATTGCCCCACCTCACCTTGAGTTGTGGTGCAGACTTCGCCGGTGCATCCAAACCCCGTGATATGATACGCTCTATCACACATAATCCTCATTATATCTTCCTCAAAACAGCCACCATACCTACCTATTATGGCATTTCCATAGCCATTCCGAGGTATATTGCCATGCAACTTCCACTGTTCCATTTTATTATGACACATATCATCATTGTCATATTGCTTTACATGATCATATAGTTGACATAGTATTTGTGGCCCGCCACCGTTCATATTTTTTATACATGTTATGCTACATCATTGCACATCTCGGTACACCGCCGACGGCATTCATATAGTCATATTTTGAGTTTTAGTTTTGAGTTGTAAGTAAATAAAAGTGTGATAATCATATTCATTATTAGAGAATTGTCCTAGTGAGGAAAGGATGATGGAGACTATGATTCCCCCACAAGTCGGGATGAGACTCTGGACTTAAAAAAGGGAAAATAAAAAAGAGGCCAAAGTGCCCAACAAAAAAAGAGAAAAAGAGAGAAGGGGCAATGTTACTATCCTTTTCCACACTTCTGCGTCAAAGTAGCACCATGTTCTTCATGATAGAGAGTCTCCTATTTTTTCACTTTCATATATTACTAGTGGGATTTTTATATTATATAACTTGGCTTGTAAATTCGAATGCTGGGCTTCCTCAAATGCCCGAGGTCTTCATGAACAAGCAAGTTGGATGCACACCCACTTAGTTTTTTCCAGCTTTCATACACTTATAGCTCTAGTGCATCCATTGCATGGCAATCCCTACTCCTTGCATTGATATCAATTGAAGGGCATCTCCATAGCCCGTTTGATTAGCCTCGTCAATGTGAGACTTTCTCCATTTTTTGTCTTCTCCACTCAACCTCCAACACTACTCTATTCCACCCATAGTTCTATATCCATGGCTCACACTCATATATTGCGTGACAGTTGAAAAAGCTAAAGCGCGTTAAAAAGTATGAACCAGTTGCTTGGCTTGTCATCGGGGTTGTGCATGATAAATACTTTGTGTTAAGAAGGTGGAGCATGAGAAGACCATATGATTTTGTAGGGATAACTTTCTTTAGCCATTATATTTTGAAAAGACATGATTGCTTTTTATTATGCTTGACGTATTATTGTTTTTATGTCAATATTAAACTTTAGTTTTGAACCTTACGGATCTGGATATTCATACCACATAACGAAAGGTTACATGATAAACATGTTAGGTAGCATTCCACATCAAAATATATGTTTTTATCATTTACCTACTCGAGGACGAGCAGGAATTAAGCTTGGGGATGCTTGATACGTCTCCAACTTATCTATAGTTTTTGATTGTCTCGTGCTATTATATTATAAATCTTGGATGTTTTATATGCATTATTATGCTATTAACCTATTAACCGGGTGCCCAGTGCCAGTTGCTACATATTTTTCCCCTTGTCTTTGTCCTTAAAGAAAATCAATACCAAATGGAGTCCAAATGGAATGAAACTTTTTGACATTTTTCTTGGACCACAAGACACCATGAAGTTTCGGGAGTAGGACAGAAGAGCCACGAGGTGGCCACAAGCTCAGGGGGCATGCCCCGGGGGGGTTAAGCTTGTGGGCCCCCTATTGGCACTTCCAAACCTAACTTTTCTTCTATAAATACCCACATATTCCCCACAGACCAGAGGGCACACAAAAAATACTTTTCCGTCGCCGCAAGTTTCTGTCTTTGTGAGATCCCATCTGGGAACCTTTTTCGGTACTCAGTCGGAGGGGGATTCCATCATGGAGGGCTTCTACATCAACCTTGCTGCCCTTCCGATGATGTGTGAGTAGTTTACCACGGACCTACGGGTCCATAGCTAGTAGCTAGATGGCTTCTTCTCTCTCTTTGATCTTCAATACAATGTTCTCCTCGATGTTCTTGGAGATCTATTCGATGTAATCTTCTTTTGCGGTGTGTTTGTTGAGATCCGATGAATTGTGGGTTTATGATCAGATTATCTATGAATATTATTTGAGTCTTTTCCGAAATCTTTTATGCATGATTTATATAGCTTTGTATTTCTCTCTGATATATTAATTTGGTTTGGCCAACCAGATTGATTTTTCTTGCAATGGGAGAGGTGCTTTGTAATGGGTTCAATCTTGTGGGGCTCAATCCCAATGACAGAAGGGGACATGGCACATATTTGTATTGTTGCCATTAAGGATAAAAGGATGGTTTTTTCATTGATTGGATCTATCCCTCTACATCATGTCTTCTTGCTTAAGGCGTTACTCCGTTCTTGTTAACTTAATACACTAGATGCATGTTGGATAGCGGTCGATGTGTGGAGTAATAGTAGTAGATGCAAGCAGGAGTCAGTCTACTTTTCTCAGACGTGATGCATATGTACATGATCATTGCCTTGGATATCATCATAACTATTTGCTTTTCTATCAATTGCCCAACAGTAATTTGTTTACCCATTGTATGCTTTCTTTTAAGAGAGAAGCCTTTAGTTAAAACTATGGCCCCCGGGTTTATCTTTTATTGTATTATTTTCAGATCTACAAAATAAAAAACCCAAAAATACCTTGCTGCAATTTATTTACTTTTATTTTATTTTTTACTTGTATTTACCTTTTAAATCTATCACTATCAGATATCATCCTTGCAAGTAACCATGAAGGGATTGACAAACCCTCGCTTTGGGTGCAAATATGTGTTTGTTTGTGCAAGTGCGGTTATTGGAGACTTGTGTGTTACTCCTACTGGATTGATACCATGGTTCTTAGCCGAGGGAAACACTTATCTCTACTTTGCAACATCACCCTTTCCTCTTCAAGGGAAAAACCAACGCAATCTCAAGAAGTAGCACTGGAGAAGCTCCAGCTTGCCCATTCCATGCTCAAGACCGTGGCCCGGGCAGACCGCGAGGTGCTCCAACAAGTGGAGCAAATCGCCTCGGGTAAGCTATATTTATTGCTGTGTGTGTTTGGTAGCAAAGGGTGCGTCGAGCTCACCCAGTTGTGGCATTCCGCATAAGTCTTCATAGATCTCCCATAGAGCGTGGCAGATGTCGTGGTGCACTTCGACCAGCTGGTGGGTCATGAAGCAGAGAAGGCATTTTGGGGGCAGTTCCTGGGGTCTCCGTCATTGCAGCTGTTAAATCATCGATTGAAGCAGTTGGTGGCGTTATTCCGCATGACGAGACCTGATGACCCACAAGTATAGGGGATCTATCATAGTCCTTTTGATAAGTAAGAGTGTCAAACCCAACGAGGAGCAGAAGGAAATGACAAGCGGTTTTCAGTAAGGTATTCTCTGCAAGCACTGAAATTGTAAGTAACAGATAGTTTTGTGATAAGATAATTTGTAACGGGTAACAAGTAATGAAAGTGAATAAAGCGAAGCAAGGTGGCCCGATCCTTTTTGTAGGAAAGGACAAGCCTGGACAATTTCTTATAATGAGAAAAGCGCTCCCGAGGACACATGGGAATTATCGTCAAGCTAGTTTTCATCACGCTCATATGATTCGCGTTCGGTACTTTGATAATTTGATATGTGGGTGGACCGGTGCTTGGGTACTGCCCTTTCTTGGACAAGCATCCCACTTATGATTAACCCCTATTGCAAGCATCCGCAAGTACAAAAGAAGTATTAAGGTAAACCTAACCATAGCATGAAACTAGTGGATCCAAATCAGCACCTTACAAAGCAACGCATAAACTAGGTTTAAGCTTCTGTCACTCTAGCAACCCATCATCTACTTATTACTTCCCAATGCCTTCCTCTAGGCCCAAATAATGATGAAGTGTCATGTAGTCGACATTCACATAACACCACTAGAGGAGATACAACATACATCTCATCAAAATATCGAACGAATACCAAATTCACATGACTACTAATAGCAAGACTTCACCCATGTCCTCAGGAACAAACATAACTACTCACAAAGCATATTCATGTTCATGATCAGAGGAGTATTAATATGCATTAAGGATCTGAACATATGATCTTCCACCAAGTAAACCAATTAGCATCAACTACAAGGAGTAATCAACACTACTAGCAACCCACAGGTACCAATTTGTGGTTTTGATACAAGATTGGATACAAGAGATGAACTAGGGTTTTCAAAGGAGATGGTGCTGGTGAAGATGTTGATGGAGATTGACCCCCTCACAATGAGAGGATCGTTGGTGATGACGATGGTGATGATTTCCCCCTCCCGGAGGAAAGTTTCCCCGGCAGAACAGCTCCGCTGGAGCCCTAGATTGGTTCCACCAAGGTTCCGCCTCGTGGCGGCGGAGTTTCGTCTCGTAAGCTTGCTTATGATTTTTTTAGGGTAAAAGCCTTCATATAGCAGAAGATGGGCACCGGAGGGCCACTAGGTGGCCCAGGAGACAGGGGGCGCGCCCAGTAGGGGGGCACCCTCCTGGCCAGGGTGTGGGCCCCCTCTGGTACTTTCTTTGCTCAATAATTCTCATTATTTCCAAAAATGACTTTCGTGGAGTTTTAGGATTTTTGGAGCTGTGCAGAATAGGTTTCCAATATTTGCTCCTTTTCCAGCTAAAATTCCAGCTGCCGGCATTCTCCCTCTTCATCATAAACCTTGTAAAATAAGAGAGAATAGCCATAAGTATTGTGACATAACGTGTAATAACAGCCCATAATGCAATAAATACCGATATAAAAGCATGATGCAAAATGGACATATCAACTCCCCCAAGCTTAGACCTCGCTTGTCCTCAAGTGGAAGCCGGTATCGGAAAATATGTCCACATGTTTAGAGACAAAGGTGTCGATAAAAATAAAATACGAACATGAGAGCATCATGATCATTCTTATAACAGCAACATATATAGATTTTTGTCATATGATTTCTCATGCTCAAGTTACAATCTATTCACAATGTCAAGTATGGTTCAAAAACTTTATTGAGAACTAACAAACTATAATCTCAGTCATTGAAGCAATTGCGATTTATTATAACATCAGAAAGAGTCAAGAATAGAGCTTTTTAGCAAGTCCACATACTCAACTATCATATAGTCTTCTACAATTGCTAACACTCACGCAATACTTATGGTTATGGAGTTTTAGTCGGACACTGAGAAAGATAGGGGCTTATTATTTTGCCTCCCAACGTATTCACCTTTGGGTGATGTCAACAATAATAGTTCATGCTAACTTACATCCAATTGGATATATATATATATATCAGGATCTTTCCAACATGAGGTGCTTGCCAAAGGATAAAATGAAAAAGGGAAAGGTGAAGGTCACCTTGACACTTGCATAATGTAGAAGACATAAATTAAAAGTTAGGCCTTTCGCTGAGGGAAGTAGAGGTTGTCATGTGCTTTTAGGGTTGGATGCACAAAATCTTAATGCAAAAGAACGTCACTTTATATTGCCACTTGTCATATGAACCTTTATTATGCCGTTCGTCGCTTTTATTACTTCCATATCACACGATCGTATAAAGCTTATTTTCTCCGCACTAATAAGTCATACATATTTAGAGAGCAATTTTTATTGCTTGCGACATGACAACTTACTTGAAGGATCTTACTCAATCCACATGTAGGTATGGTGGACTCTCATGGCAAAACTGGGTTTAAGGATATTTGGAAGCACAAGTAGTATCTCTACTTGATGCAAGGAATTTTGGCTAGCATGAGGGGGAAAGGCAAGCTCAACATGTTTGAATGATCCATGACAATATACTTTAACTGACATGTGAGAAAACATAACCCATTATGTTGTCTTCCTTGTCCAACATCAACTCTTTAGCATGTCACTACATCGCCCTCCGTCCTGTGCAGGCAATGCAGCTCCGGAGGCGCCTCCGCCGCCTCCCCCTCAAGAAGGCGCCCTGGCCCCAAGGCACACGGCCCCTGGACGGGACCCACCGCGTACAGCACCCGCGCAGCAAGAAAAGAGCTGCCAAGAGATCCCTCACCCTCAGGAAGGTGCTCGCATGCTCCCTGCACCGGCATGTCATGACTGCGCTCCTGTTCCAGCGTGCCAAGACCCTGCGTTGCTCCTGGCGGCAGCACGCGGAGACCTCCAAGATCAAGCCCTTCATCACCAAAGGCCCCCAGTGGCCACTATAGGCTGACGTGCCTTCACCGCCGAGCTGCGTAGCGTGGCCTGGCCGGGCAAGTTCAAGCCAGATGTGTCTCCTCGCTACGATGGCACTGCTGACCCCGCGGAGTTCCTCCAGCTCTACGAGTTGGGCATCGAGGCGGCCAACGGGGATGAAAAGGTCATGGTGAACTGGTTTCCCATGGCGCTCAAGGATGGCGCCCGTACATGGCTCCTCAACCTGCCTCCCGGCACGATCTCCTCTTGGAACAAGATGCGCACTCGCTTCATCGCCAACTTCCAGGGCACTCGTGACCGGCCCCCGGCCATGAGTGACTTGTGCCGCATCAAGCAACAGCCAGGAGAGACCCTGCAAAAGTACATCCAATGCTTCAACAATGCCCGCCTCAAGATCCCCAGGGTGACTGAGGAGGCCATCATCTCAGCCTTCTCCGATGGCGTTCGAGACATCAAGATGAAGGAAGAGCTAGCAATCCACGAGGACCTGTGCACCTCTCTAGAGCTGTTCAACTTGGCAACCAAGTGCGCCAAGGCCGAGGAAGGACGCCTCTCCCTCCTCGAGCTTCCAGCTGCTAATCCGGAAGAGAAGAAGCCCAAGGTCAAGGACGTGAAGTGCAAGGGAGCAGTTGTGCTCGTAGCTGAGCCAGATACCAAGCGAGGCAGGGATCAGCCGGAGTCGTCCAAGGGCAGCCGGTACTGTGTGTACCTCGACCTCCACACCCACAACACCAACGAATGCCTGGAGCTCAGGGCTGTGCGAGATGAACGTATCAGCCGACGCTCCAAGCGTAACAATCGGGGCTATGGCCGAGGAGGAGGAAGAGGTGGAGGACGATGGGAAGACTGTGGCCCTCGTCAAGGGTGGCATGATCGACCTCGCGAGGACTGCTGGCAGGACCAGCCTCGCGAGGGGGGTTGGAGGGATCAGCCTCACGAGGATCGCCCGCAAGGCAATGCAGGCCTCCCTCCACTACCGCCACCACCAAGGAGGAATGAAGACCAGCATCAGGACGAGGGGGCTGGGGGCTTCTAGGAGCCGCGCGCAATTGCCTGCATCCTAGGCAGAGCACAAGCCCCGGCCTCTCAGCGCATCTCCAAGCAGTTTGCTCGCGAGGTGAATGCAGTCCTCCCAAAAACCGAAGCCTCGCGCCCTCTCAAGTGGTCCACATGTGCCATCACGTTCAGTTTAGTGGATCAACTCAAGTGCACAACAATGGCTGGTGTTCTCCTGATGCTCTGCTCCCCAGTCATCAACAACGTGCAGGTCACCAAGACCCTCATCGATGGTGGAGCAGGACTCGACGTTCTGTCTATCGAAACTTTTAACAATCTCCAAGTGTCGTATGATCAGCTTCAGCCAACCAAGCCCTTCTCAGGAGTCACTGATGGTTCTACCACCCTGATAGGGCAGGTCCGCCTCCCCGTCACCTTCGGACAGCGCAAAAACTACCGCACTGAGCTCATCGACTTCGACATCGCCCACATTCTCCTACCCTACAACACCATCCTTGGATACCTGGCCCTGGCCAAGTTTATGGTGGTGACTCACCATGGCTACAATGTCCTCAAGATGCCAGGAACGGTGGAGTCATCACAGTCCCCTGTGAGGAGAAGTATGCAGTGTGCTCTCTCGAGCGTGCCTTCCAGGCCGCGGCAATCGAAGACCCAGATCACAGGAGCGGGGGCCTTCCCGAGGCAGTCCCTAAGAAGAAGAAGAAGAAGATATCAGCTGGTCCGAACCATTAGGAGGCAGGCACCTCCCAGGGCGCTGCGCCAGGATCCGCGCCCGTCCAAGGGGCACCTCCCTCTGTCGCATAGGAAGGCGCGCCCGGTGCCTGATACGTCTCCAACGTATCTACTTTTCCAAACACTTTTGCCCTTGTTTTGGACTCTAACTTGCATGATCTGAATGAAACTAACCCAGACTGACGCTGTTTTCAGCAGAACTACCATGATGTTGTTTTATGTGTAGAAAAGAAAAGTTCTCGGAATGAACTTCCACGCAGGGACTTTTCAGAATTAATAAGAATTGTTGGCGAAAGAATCAGGGCCAGGGGGCCCAAGGCCTGTCCACGAGATAGGGGGGCGCCCCCCCTACGGCGCGCCCCCTATCTCGTGGGCCCCTCGGACCTCCTCCGACCTCAACTCCAACTCCATATATACCGTCTCACGGAGAAAACAATCAGAGAGAAAGTTTCATCACGTTTTACCATACGGAGCCGCCGCCAAGCCCTAATCTCTCTCGGGAGGGCTGATCTGGAGTCCGTTCGGGGCTCCGGAGAGGGGGATTCGTCGCCATCGTCATCATCAACCATCCTCCATCACCAATTTCATGATGTTCACCGCCGTGTGTGAGTAATTCCATCGTAGGCTTGCTGGACGGTGATGGGTTGGATGAGATTTACTATGTAATCAAGTTAGTTTTGTTAGGGTTTGATCCCTAGTATCCACTATGTTCCGAGATTGATGTTGCTATGAATTTGCTAGGCTTAATGCTTGTCATGAGGGCCCGAGTGCCATGATTTCAGATCTGAACCTATTATGTTTTCCTAAATATATGTGTGTTCTTGATCCTATCTTGCAAGTCTATAGTCACCTATTATGTGTTATGATCCGACAACCCCGAAGTGACAATAATCGGGACACTTCTCGGTGATGACTGTAGTTTGAGGAGTTCATGTATTCACTATGTGTTAATGCTTTGGTCCGGTTCTCTATTAAAAGGAGGCCTTAATATCCCTTAGTTTCCACTAGGACCCCGCTGCCACGGGAGGGTAGGACAAAAGATGTCATGCAAGTTCTTTTCCATAAGCACGTATGACTATTTACGGAATACATGCCTACATTACATTGATGAACTGGAGCTAGTTCTATAACACCCTATGTTATAACTATTGCATGAGGAATCGCATCCGGCATAATTATCCATCATTGATCCATTGCCTACGAGCTTTTCATATATTGTTCTTTGCTTATTTACTTTTCTGTTGCTACTGTTACAACTACTACAAAAACCCAAAAACATTTTTCTTTATTGTTGCTACTGTTACCATTACTATCATACCACTTTTGCTACTAAATACTTTGCTGCAGATACTAAGTTATCCAGGTGTGGTTGAATTGACAACTCAACTGCTAATACTCAAGAATATTCTTTGGCTCCCCTTGTGTCGAATCAATAAATTTGGGTTGAATACTCTACCCTCGAAAGCTGTTGCGATCCCCTATACTTGTGGGTTATCAAGACTAATTTCTGGCGCCGTTGCCAGGGAGCATAGCTCTATTCTCTGAGTCACTTGGGATTTATATCTGTTGATCACTATGAAGAACTTGAAAGATGCTAAGACCAAGATTTTGCCCTCAACTACGAGGGGAGGTAAGGAACTGCCATCTAGCTCTGCACTAGATTCTCCTTCCGTTATTAGTAAGCTTGCGACACCTAAACCTGCTACTGCTATGAATTCTGATATGTCGCATGTTATTGATGATGCCACTTCTGCTTTGCATGATACTTATGATGAAACTACTTCTGTGCGTGATACTACTTTGCCATTAGGTGAATTTCTTGATTAACAACTTGCTAGAGTTAGGGGAAATGAAAATGTTGAAGAACCTATTATTGATGATAGTGATGATGAACGTTCCCCCAATGATTACGTATTACCTGTTGTTCCTAAGGGTTATGTTATGAACAAAGAAGCTGCTAAAGCTATTCTTGCTTGCAATGATAGAAATGATGTAGGACCTTGAGAAGAGGGGTCTAGAGGGGGGGGGGGTGATTAGACACTAAGTACCAAAGTTGCAGTTTTTAACTTCTTTAAGTTTAAGTGGAGTTTAGGCACAAGTTCAACATTCACAACATATAGCAAGCAAGCATGCAAAGAGTATATGAGCAGCAGAAAGTAAAGCATGCAACTTGCAAGAATGTAAAGGGAAGGGTTTTGGAGGATTCAAACGCAATTGGAGACACATATGTTTTTGGCGTGGTTCCGATAGGTGGTGCTATCGTACATCCACGTTGGTGGAGACTTCAACCCACGAAGGGTAACGGTTGCGCGAGTCCACGGAGTGCTCCACCCACGAAAGTTCCACAAAGAAGCAACCTTGTCTATCCCACCATGGCTATCGCCCACGAAGTACTTGCCTCACTAGCGGTAGATCTTCACGAAGCAGGCGATCTCCTTGCCCTTACAACCTCCTTGGTTCAAATCCACAATCTTGTCGGAGGCTCCCAAGTGACACCTAGCCAATCTAGGAGACACCACTCTCCAAGAAGTAATAAATGGTGCGTTGATGATGAACTCCTTGCTCTTGTGCTTCAAATGATAGTCTCCCCAACACTCAACTCTCTCTCATAGGATTTGGATCTGGTGGAAAGAAGATTTGAGTGGAAAGCAACTTGGGGAAGGCTAGAGATCAAGATTCATATGGTAGGAATGGAATACCTTGGCATCAACACATGAGTAGGTAGTTCTCTCTCAGAAATAGGATGCTGGAAGTGTAGGTTCATTCTGATGGCTCTCTCCATGAATGAAGAGGAGGTGGAGTGGTATATATAGCCTCCACACAAAAACTAACCGTTACACACAACTTGCCAAACTCGGTGGGACCAAATTGATAAACTCGGTCGGACCGATTCAGCAAATCTAGTGACCGTTAGGATTTTCGGTGGGACCAATATGCAACTCGGTAGGACTGATATGGTTAGGGTTAGGGCATAACGTAATCTCGGTGAGACCGATTACACAAACTCGGTGAGAACGATTTTGGTAATTAGCTAACCAGAGAGTTGGTCAGGCAAACTCGATGGGACCGATTACTCAAACTCGGTGGGACCGATTTTGGTAATAAGTTGACCAGAGAGTTTGCATTGTAATCTCGGTAGTACCGATTGCTCAAACTCGGTGAGACCGATTTTGGTAATGGACATACACAGAGAGATTACAATCCCATCTCGGTGAGACCGAGATCCCTATCGGTGAGACCGATTTGCCAAGGGTTTGTGGCAGTGGCTATGACATCTGAACTCGCTGGCGTCGGATAGAAAGAGTCGGTGGGGCCGAGTTTGACTTTAGGTTTAGGACATATGTGTGGAAGTGGGAAAGTAGTTGAGGGTTTTGGAGCATATCACTAAGCACTGTGGAGCAAGAAACTCATTAAGCAACACCTCATCCCTTCTTGATAGTATTGGATTTTCCTATAGACTCAATGTGATCTTGGATCACTAAAATGTAAAATGAAGAGTGTCGGCGTACTAGAGTAGGGGTACCCTAGTATCCCTAACTTGTGCATGGGCAGTTGCAGCACCCCGCGGCAAGGCTTGCCGGGCGACCGCCAAGATCCTCCGTGGCTCCTTTGGAGCCATTCAAGAACAAAGTATTCAAGCCAAGAGATAAGACCCCGGCAAGAGGAGCTTGCGGGGAAGGCCAACCAAGGCATCTCAAGGAACTTGTCGCGACGCGCCACGCGTCCCGGCAAGACCTGGTGAGCGACAAGCTTCCGGGCGCGACAAGACAACGACCGTGGCAAGGCGCTTGCCGCGACAAGCTACCACCCTGTACTCACGCTCCATCACATCCACCAACGTGTCGCCCTGAGGCCTTCCCAGGCACGCGTGGCGGGAGGCTGTGCAGCCAGCGGTGCGCGGTGGCCTGCGACGCTGACAAGATCACCATCGTGGCGAACGGTGGCGTGCCTGACGGTCCCTTTCTGCACTGTTTGGGCGACACAGACGGGCATTTAATGCCCTTGTCCCCTGCCGTCAGGGTTAGGTAGGATACACTGTGCAAGTAGGTGTACCAACCGCTACTCCTTTTTTACGTTTTTACCCTTATCTACGTTGCCACCTGTCGGTGACCCCTTTAGCATATAAAAGGAGGCCCACATGCAACGTAGAGAGGGTTCGGAAGGTTCGGAGGGTTCGGATCATTTCGAGGCCAGAAGAACACTCACGCTCGGTCTTGTAGCACTCCGCGCTCCCGAGCAAGAACAGAATACAATCAGACAAGCAGCAGTAGGAGTGTTATCTCTCCGGAGAGCTCTGAAGCTGGGTAAACTGCTCGTGTGCTTGGCCTCGATCTGCTGTTCGTGCGATCTCCGCCGCCCGCCGAACCGAAAGGGGCTCGGTCCGCCGGTCCCATAGGTGTTCGTGGATCAGTTTCCCCGACAAAGAGTCTTGAGCTTGAAGCTTGAGCCAATCCTTTGTCCTTAGAATCTTGAAGGAGTTCCCACATATTTTAGTCCATGCCACTCCATTGTTGAACTTATCTGAAACGTACTAGATAAAAGTGTTAGTCCAATAAGAGATATGTTGACATCAATTACCAAAACCACCTAGGGAGCACTTGTGCTTTCAATCTCCCCCTTTTTGGTAATTGATGACAACATACATCAAAGCTTTAGATAAAGATATAAAGAGTAGCAAGTAAAGCTTTGGAAAGACATGTAACAAGCATAGGCTCCCCCTACATGTATGCAATCATGTGAATATGGAATATAGAAGCATGTGAGAGCATAACCATGACAGAGTAGGCAAAGCGTTACATGTATCTTGGCCATATGCATCAGAGCAAAGAATATTAAAGAAAATACCTTCATGCCCATGAGTCCTTGCAAACAGTATGTACATCAGCAAGAATTCCTCATACACATGATTGTGATGCATATACTTACCTTGTAGTCTTGAGTTGGCTTAGGATGGAATGAACCTGCGTAAACAAGGTTAGATAACACAGGTACATCTACTAGGCAGAGCAAACAGAAGAAACCACAAGAATACCAAGACTGGGATGACATGTAGAGAGTGAGTACTAAGTACCACATTGGATTAGACATGTCCCCAAGAGTAAAGATATGTGATGAATTTAAATGATTTCTTTCCCTTAGATGTCTTGCTCCCCCTGAATCTAGCATGGGATACTGGGAGAAGATAGGGAACGGAAAATCAGAGCTGAAAGATACAAATGAACAGAGCTAATGCAAACTAATGCAAATAAGCACATATGAACATGTCTTTTCCCCTCAATAAGACATGTGGCATCTCTCCTCTTGAACACCAAGCATCTGGGATCCTTGAGAAATACTTTATACTTGAGTATTCTCTCCCCCTAGAGATCAATTTCTCCCCCTGAGGAGGTGATACTATCCCTCTTTGATGTGATCTCTCTAAGTGATAAGCTTTGATGTGATCTCTCTCTCCCCCTTTGACATCAATTTCCAAGAAGGGTTTGATCCTTGAGTCACAGCACAAAGCATTTATATAAATGTGATGCTTGTAGAGGACAAGATTCCACCTGTCGGTGACCCCTTTAGCATATAAAAGGAGGCCCACGTGCAACGTAGAGAGGGTTCGGAAGGTTCGGAGGGTTCGGCTCATTTTGAGGCCAGAAGAACACTCATGCTTGGTCTTGTAGCACTCCGCGCTCCCGAGCAAGAACATAATACAATCAGACAAGCAGCAGTAGGAGTGTTATCTCTCCGGAGAGCTCCGAAGCTGGGTAAACTGCTCGTGTGCTTCGCCTCGATCCGCTCTTCGTGCGATCTCTGCCCCCCGCCGAACCGAAAGGGGCTCGGTCCGCCGGTCCCATAGGTGTTCGTGGATCAGTTTCCCCGACATCTTTGGCGCGCCAGGTAGGGGGCGTCGAGATTGTGTGAATCCGATCCGGCGTTCACATGAGCTAGATCTTCAACCTCTTCATCGACATGCCACCGAAGAAGAAGGCTTCGGGGGCAACTGCTCCGTCCGCGTCGATCCCACCACCATCGGAGCAATCAGGTGGTGGGGCAGACGCCGGTGGAAGAACGGGCATCGACGAGGAAGCTCACGGTGCTGCCAGGTCCAAGGACAAGGCTGCACAGACCTCGGCGTCCGTACATGCACCGCGCCCATCTCAGGAGGCGCAGGACCGACAGCGTCATGGTATTCACAATACCATACGCTTGTTGGACCAAGATCGAGCTGGTGGATCCCGGGGTGCTCAGGACCAGCATGCACTCCTGCGTGCTGGCACGAGCGAGACACGGTCGCCCGGACGGGATACTGCTCCTTCTATCGTAGTTAGAAGTCCGAGCATATCCCGCTCCTTGCACCGTTCACCACTGCCACCCACCACTCCAGCAGAAGCTTTGGCGCGAGCTCAACTGCTCCTAGATTACCCTCCAGCGGAAGACAAGATCGACCAATGGGGGGCCACCATTCAGAGTCTCATCGGCTTCACCAACGGCAACACTCCACGGCAGCCGAGTGCATCGCTGCCGCGGCAGGACCGCCAGGTGCGAGCCGGTGGCGACGAAACCGGTGGGGGTGCAACCACCGTGCACTCTCCACCCCGAAGGCCAAGATCGCCGACTCGCTGGATCCACCTCGACAGCGACTCCACTGCATCGTCGGATCCACGAGCTCGCTGCGATCAGCGCCAAGTTCTCCATGAATGACAACAAGAAGACGCTCGTACTCGCATCGAGCGCCGAAGAGAAGCGACGTCAATCCGACAAGCGTGTTGGGCCCTCTGTCGACATGCATGTGCCAGGGGAACCAGGCGACTTGCCGTACACGGTAGGTTGCCCTGCGTTCACTCGTGAGCTGCAGCAAGTCCAGTGGCCCAACACGAAGAATTTCAAGCCAGACGTACCGGAGAAGTACGACGGCAAGACGAATCCGTCGGAGTTCCTCAGCATCTACACCATTGCGGTGCAAGCTGCCGGGGGACGGGACAACAAGATCCTTGCCAACTACTTCTAGCTGGTGCTCAAGCCCAATGTCAGATCCTGGCTCATGCATTTGCCGGACAACTCCATATCCTCCTGGGCTGACTTATGCCATCAGTTTGTCGGCGCCTTTACGGGCGGCCACAAGCCTCACGGCCAAGAGAGTGACCTTCATCTGCTCGCCCAGAAGGAAGGAGAGCCCCTGCACAAGTACATTCAGAGATTCAGCCGCGTACAGCACAACATCCCAGATGTCCATCCAGCCGCGGTAATCAGCGCATTCCATCAGAACGTGCGAAACCGCAGGATGCGGGAGGAGATGGCGATGTGTAAGATCAGAGACATCAGTGACCTATATGCCCTGGCTGACAAGTGTGCACGTGCTGAGGAAGGGAGGAAACTCCCCGGAGAGAATATAGGAGCAGGAGGATCTGATAGTGAGGATGCTGCCCCGGCAAGGAAGAATCGGCGGCGGAGCAACAGGAAGAAGAAAGGCAAAGAGGTGCTAGTCGTTGAGCAGTCCGGCAAGGAAGCCAAAGCTGGTAGCTCCGGCAAGCAGGTTGCCGCAGGCACCACCCACCAGGCTGTGGCGGTTGCCGACAAGCAGGACGGCACCAACAGGCAATACTGCAAGATCCACCGCACCAAGGGCCATGACCTCCAGAGCTGCAAGAAGGTCGAGCAGCTTGTCGAGCAGCAGAAGGCAGAATACGAGCGGCGTGACAAGGAGAAAGGCCAGAAAGGTGCTGGAGGAACCGGCAAGAAACGCCCCGGCCGAGGAGGACGCCGCGGCAAGGCCAAGCAGCGGCAAGGAGACAGACCTCCCCGCGGCCGCGACAAGTATGAAGATGACGACGACGATGAAGATATGGATGATGACGAGACCGATGAGCAGGAGTTTCAGAAAGCCACAGAGGTCCTGTGCGTTGACGGTGGTGCTTCTCTGCATACTTCACACCGCCAGCTCAAGCAGTGGGTGCGGGAAGTCAATGCGGCAGAACCACCCGTCGAGTCACGCAGGCCTCTGAAATGGTCCAGCACGCCTATCATCTTTGATATTGAGGACCACCCTGATCGCGTAACTGCGGTCGGGTGCTTGCCGATGTTGGTTTCACCAACCATCCGCAACCTCAAGGTCACTAAGATGCTAGTTGACGGCGGGGCCGGCTTGAACCTGATCTCCTCCGTGGTACTCCAGAAACTCCAGATCCCTGACAGCGAGCTCAAAGAGACCGGCACATTCCAAGGAATCAATCCGGGAAGAAGCAAGCCGAAGGGAAAGATCACGTTGCCGGTAACATTTGGCAGCGAGTTGAACTTCAGGACTGAGAGGGTCACTTTTGACGTTGCTGATTTTCCATTGCCTTACAATGGAATACTTGGCCGTCCAGCACTCGCCAAGTTCATGGCAGCCTCTCACTATGCATACAACATGCTGAAGATGCCAGGCCCGATAAGTGTCATCTCTGTCCCTGGCGACAAGAAGGATGCTCTTATCTGCGCCGACAAGATCTACCGGGAAGTAGAAGCCGCAACAGATCGCAGATCACTTGCCGTTGAAGCTCCCGGGGAGAAGAAGAAGACTAAGTCCGGCAAGAGTTTTGATGCCCACTCCGGCAAGCGCACCTCTTCGGAGTGCTGCGCTACCGTCGAGGACGCACCATCGAGCTCCACCGGCAAGAGTAAGAAGACAATGGTGGCTCCACCAGAGACCAAGAAAGTGTCCGTCAAGGAGGACGACACTGGTGGTACCTTCACCATCAGTGCCACTCTCGACCCTAAATAGGAAAGCGCGCTCGTTGCTTTCCTGCTGGCGAACGTCGACGTGTTTGCATGGCAACCATCTGACATCCCCGGTGTTCCCAGGAAAGTAATTGAGCACCATCTTGCTGTCTGTCCTCACGCGCGGCCCGTCAAGCAGAAAGTCAGGAAACAGGCAGTGGAGCGCCAAGAATTTATCGCTCAAGAAATCAAGAAGTTGGAAGCAACAGGCCTTGTCAGAGGAGTGCTCCATCCTACGTGGTTGGCCAATCCTGTAGTCGTGCGCAAGGCAAATGGGAAATGGAGGCTTTGTATCGACTTTACCGATGTTAATAAAGCTTGTCCCAAAGACCCATTTCCCTTGCCGCGCATCGACCAGATTGTTGACTCCACGGTCGGATGTGACTTGCTTTCATTTCTTGACGCATACTTAGGATACCATCAGATCTTCATGGCAGAAGAGGATGAGGAGAAGACCGCATTCATCACCCCATGTGGCACATTCTGTTTCGTACAGATGCCTTTTGGTTTGAAGAATGCTGGTTCAACATTTGCAAGAGTAGTCCATGATGCTTTTGAGCCACAAATGCACAGAAATGTGGAAGCGTACATGGATGACATAGTGGTCAAGAGCAAGGACAAGGCAACTCTGATCCAAGATTTAGACGAAACCTTTACAAATCTGCGCAAGATCAACCTCAAGCTCAACCCCGAGAAGTGTGTGTTTGGAGTCCCTTCCGGCAAGCTTCTCGGGTTCTTCGTGTCTCAGCGGGGAATCGAAGCCAATCCCGACAAGATCAAAGCCATTGAGCAGATTGAAGCACCAAAGCGCGTCAAGGATGTACGAAGACTTGCCGGTTGCGTGGCTGCTCTCAGCAGGTTTATTTCTAGGTCTGCTGAGCGCGCCCTGCCATTTTTCAAAATATTGAAAAAGGCAGGTCCAATGAAATGGACTTCGGAAGCGGAGGCTGCGCTGCAGGACTTGAAGAGATACCTGTCCTCCACTCCAACACTTGTCGCACCTAAGCCACAAGAGAAGTTGCTGCTGTATATAGCGGCAACCAATCAAGTGGTTAGTGATGCGTTAGTAGCAGAGAGGGAGGCGGATGATAAGCCGGCAACCACGGAAAGTGCATCCAGCGACAAGCAAGGGACTTCCCCGGCAAGCTCTGGCCCCGACAAAGATGGATCTACGCAGACACGTGAAGAGGTGCAGAGGAGAATGGTGCAGCGCCCAGTTTACTTTGTCAGTTCCCTTCTGCAGGGGGCTAGGTCAAGGTACTCTGGTGTGCAGAAATTGCTTTTCGGCCTTCTCATGGCCTCGAGAAAGCTGCACCATTACTTCCAAGCACACGAGATCACAGTCGTCACTCATTTTCCGCTGAAGAGGATACTGCAAAATCCGGAAGCAACATGAAGGATTGTCGAGTGGGCACTGGAACTATCAAGCTTTGGCCTCAAGTTTGAAAGCACTTCAACTATCCAAAGCAGGGCATTAGCAGAGTTCATAGCAGAGTGGACGCCAACACCAGATGAAGAAATTCCAGAAACGGGCATCCCCGTCAAGGAAGCAAGCAAAGAGTGGTTGATGTACTTTGATGGTGCCTTCTCGCTGCAAGGCGCCGGTGCCGGCGTGCTACTTGTCGCACCCACCGGAGAGCACCTCAAGTACGTAGTCCAGATGCACTTTCCCAAGGAACAAGCAACAAACAATACTGCAGAGTATGAAGGTTTGCTTGCCGGTCTCAGGATCGCTGCAGACCTTGGGATCAAGAAGCTCATTGTCAGGGGTGACTCGCAGCTTGTCATCCGCCAAGTGAACAAGAATTATCAGAGTCCGTTGATGGAAGCTTACGTTGATGAAGTGAGGAAGCTAGAAGAGCACTTTGACGGCCTGCAAATGGAACATGTTCCAAGAGCTCAGAACGACATTGCCGATGGCCTGTCGAAGTGCGCCGCACTAAAGTTACCTGTGGAACCAGAGATCTTTGTGCTCAAGATGACTCAACCATCCGTAACACCATCAACTGGACAGAACAAGAAGAGGAAGTTGATTTCTAGTGACTACTTTCTGGCAGAGCTCCCCAAAGCCGCCGCCAAGAAGGTCCCCAAGATCAACACCAAGGATGCTGAGGAGCAGTCTGCTCCGACAAGCCCTAGGGTTTGTTCCGTTGAAGCAGACGCTCCCGGCAAGCTTTGTTCCGGCAAGCTTGCCGGGAACGCCAAGCTCCGGCTGAGCCGCAGGTTCTCGCCATAGAAGCGGGTGTTCTCGCAGCAGCAGATGCGCCTTTAGTCCTTGTTGTCGAGCCGCGAGCTCCAACATGGGCACAGCGGATTGTCCGTTTCCTTTAGACAGGAGAACTTCCCGAAGAGCAAGAAGAAGCGGAAAGAGTAGCCCGGCAGTCAAGTATGTACCAGTTTGTTGACAACACACTGTACAGAAGAAGACTCAACGGTGTGAAATTGAAGTGTATTCAACAGGAAGAAGGACAAAAGCTATTGGCAGAGATACATGGAGGCATATGTGGTCACCACATTGGCTCAAGAGCACTTGCCGGCAAAGTGTTCCGGCAAGGTTTCTTTTGGCCGACAGCCCTCCAGGATGCAACTGCACAAGTAACCAACTGTGAAGCGTGCCAGTTCCATTCCAAGCAGATACACCAGCCAGCTCAAGCTCTCCAAACGATCCCTTTATCCTGGCCATTTTCAGTCTGGGGGCTCGACATCCTCGGCCCCTTTCCCCGAGCTGTCGGGGGCTTTGAGTACTTGCACGTTGCAATCGACAAGTTCACAAAGTGGCCGGAAGTGGAACCAGTGAGGAAGGTGACAGCACAGTCAGCAGTCAAGTTCTTCAGGTCAATTGTTTGCCGTTTCGGGATCCCTAACAGGATCATCACCGACAACGGTACGCAATTCACGAGCCGCACCTTCATGCAGTACGTCCACGATCTTGGCGCCAAGGTCTGCTTCGCTTCTATTGCTCATCCGAGAAGCAACGGTCAAACGGAGAGGGCGAATGCTGAAGTGCTGCGCGGGCTCAAGACCAGGACTTTCGACAGGCTGCGCAAGTGCGGAAAGAACTGGATCGAGGAGCTGCCGGTGGTTCTTTGGTCGATCAGAACGACACCAAATCGAGCCACTGGCCAGACACCTTTCGCTCTAGTCTATGGAGCGGAGGCAGTTCTCCCCACGGAACTCGTATACGGGTCACCTCGAGTGCTCGCTTATGATGAGCTTGAGCAAGAGCAGCTGCGACAAGATGACGCGCTGCTCCTTGAGGAGGACCATCTTCAGGCTGCTGTACGAGCTGCTCGATACCAGCAAGCTTTGCGCCGCTACCATAGCCGCAAAGTTAATGCCAGAAGTTTCGAGGAAGGCGACCATGTTCTTCGGTACGTTCAGTCCGCCAAGAATTCTAACAAGTTGACGTCGAAGTGGGAAGGCCCTTACTGGGTGAAACGAGTCACTAGGCCTGGCGCTGTCCGCCTTGAGACCGAAGATGGCATTCCGGTGAGCAACTCCTGGAACATCGAGCATCTTCGTAAGTTTTACCCGTAGGGCGCGGTTGCCGGAACCCATTCTGGCAACCACCTTTTGTACAAGTCTTGCCGATGTTGCATGTAATCCTTTGTACAAAGCCGGGCGCAGACCCCGTGCATAAGTAAAGCTCACATGCTCCGCACATCTTGTCAATTTCATGCTTTTTACTTTATATTTGCATGCATTATCTGACACTTTGTGCAGCACCTACCCCCGGTAAGCAATAACGAGCCATAAGGCTCCATTTCTTTATTTTCTCTTCTTTCTTTTTCTCAAAAAGGAAGGTTCCCTCGCACACAAGTTTGCCGGGGGAAAGGAGAAGATAATGGCATGGACCAAGCGTCGCTCGAGGAAGTTTTGCCTTGCCGGGAAGCAAACGACAGAAAAGCTAAGTTGCCAAAGTTTGAGCGATCAGTTTTTAAATTTTAAAGTTATTCTCCTCGAACGACCGTACTTTGTATGGAAAACCTGTGCGCGGAGGAACCAACTCGTAGCTAGTTGCGCCCTTACTTTGTTTCTTGTCGGAAGCAGCACCGCCAGCAGGCTGCTGATGTTCCGCACTCAGTGCTCGCGGCTAAGGTGCCTGCCCCGGCAAGTTCCCTAAAAGCGTAGGGTAAAAACATACAAAGGAAGGGATCAAGTAAAGGAAATAACATAGCAATCTCTACCCAAAATAGAGTTATATTACAAGATAGCTTGTCGCAGCTCTAATAGATGTTCTCGTGACATAACCAGCAGCGACAAAGAGAAAGAGAAAATGGGCGGCCTAGTCTACGCGATCGCCCTCAACCCTCTTGATCCCGCTCACCTTGTCCACAATGGGTGCGACAAGGGCCTTGAGCGCTTCCACGTCAGCATCCGGCGGCAAGGACTTGAGGACGTTGGTGAAGTTGAGGCCTGGGTTGCGGAAGGCCACCTTCATCAGCACCTTCTGGAGAGCCCCCGCGCAGATCCTGCGCGACTCGTCGGCCAGCTGCTTTGGGATCTTTTCTCGGAGTCGCTGGAGAGTCGTCGCCACGCCTTTGAAGAACATGCTGAGCTTGGCGCTGGGTTGGAGATGCTCGTCGGAGGGATACCCAAAATCCTCCATCCCCAGCTGCGCCAACTCCCCGTAGATGGTTGCGGCAGCATCCACAAGACCCTCAGTCCAATTCTCCATAGTCTCCCTGAAAGCGTCGTGGGCGGCAGCAGCATTCGTCAGCAGCGCCTCGTCGGCCTTGATCTTCTCCGACAAGGCCACCTCCCGCTCCCTGGCGCCATCCAGCGTCTGAGTCAAAGTGGCCAGCTTCAACTCGAGATCTGCATTGGAGTCCTTGGCGGCGCTGAGCTCCTTGCTCCTCTCAGCGAGAAGACCCTGCAGCTCACCATGAGCGGCAGCATCCTTCTCACGCTCATGCTTGAGCACGGCAAGCTCCTCGCCGCTCGCCCTGAGATCTGCTTCCAGCTGCGCCACCTTTGTCTCCAGCTCCTTCTTGGCGGCCTCGGCAGCTGCGGCAGCATCCTTTGCCTCCTTGAGAGCCCCGCCAATTGCTTGCTCCCGCGCGACAAGCTCCTCCTCGTGGCTGTCAAGGTTCACCTTGCGCTGCGCCAACTCTCCTTCTTGCGCGAATAGATTCTCGGCGACAAGCCGTTGCTTCTCTTCAACTTCAGCCTTCTCGAGGAGGAAGGCTTTCCGCTCCTCGAGAAGTTGCTCCCGCTTCTCTGCCAGAGACCGGAGAGCCTCCTGCCTGAGACCCCGGAGCTCCTCTGCGCGCTTCTCAATGTCCACTCCCGCCTTCGCAACAAGTGCCTCTCGAGACGCCAGCTTGGTTTGACGGGCGCGGTAAAGAGACAGCAGCTTCCGCAACAGCCGCTCCTCCTTAGGCTCGTCGCTGCTGCTGCTTGGCGCGTCGACCAGCGCCAGCCCAGTGGAGGCGAGCACCTCTTCGTCAAAAGTCTCCCCTTCGACCGGCGCCCTGGAGCTCGACGCCCAAGGGAGCTTGATGAAGACGCCATCGCCGGCCTTCAAGTAGGCGCTGGGCTGGGGCTCTTCGGAGCCTGGCGCCGCGGCAGCGGCAGAGGGATCGGCGGTCGGTGCAGCGCCTGGCGCTCCTGCGGCCTCGGGGCCGTCAGTGCGATCGCCGGATTCCTCGCCTGCTTCTGCGGTGGCAGCCTTGACGGCCTCTTCGCCGGCGGGATCATCAGCACCGGCCCCTTCTTCGGTGGCGGCGGCGTCGTCATTGTTGCCGCGCGCGTCCGCCTCGCCGGTGGCCTCAGTTTCCATTGGATCCGCGGCAGGTGGATCTGACGACCGAAGAAGGGAGAAAAATCAAGTAAATGCAGAAAATCAGAAGAAGAAGAACCCAAGGGGAGTTTTCAGGCAAAAGGGTTACCTGTGCTAGGATCTGCAGTCGTGGTCTCAACCACCGGAGGATCACTGGCGCTGTCCCTTGCCGGAGAACCGCCCCTTGCCGGAGAATTCTCCCTTGCCGGAGAACGCTCCCTTGCCGGGGAATCCTCCCTCGGCGGTGTAGTCGAAGCAGATGGCACTTCGGGAGCGGCCTCCGGGCCCTCCTGATGAGGCTGCTCTGCTCCTACACAAACCAACAGACAGATATCAGCAAAAGAAGAACACCCATGCGCGCTTGACAGCACGAAGTAAACCATACACTTACGCTGGGGGCTACGCTGAGGGCTGCTTTGGGGAAGAGTTGCCGGGTCTGGCAAGGGGGTCGCAGGCGCGTCCCCTGTTGCCGCGGTGGGTTCATCCTCGATGACAATCACCGGGACCTTGGCTCTCTTCGCCGCTCTCTGGGCCAGAGTCCTGAAAACGAACGGATCCGGAATGAAGCAGATCAGATACAAGACACACATCAAGAAGTGAAGAATTACAAGTACAGCGAAGGATCTTACTCTTCTTCTTCCTCGTCGGAGCTGAGCGCGGAGAGATTGAAGTCCGGCTCGCCTCCAGTGCGACGAGGCGGAGGAGAAGGCTCCCTTGTCCGCTTGGCAGGAGCAGTGGCGGTGGATCGGGAAGGCCCCGCTCCAGTTGCCGCAGTGGCGTGAGGTGCTCCCGCGGCAACAGTGCTTGCCGCGGTCGAGTGCGTCGTGCGCTGCGAAGGCTGTTGACTCGTCTGCCGCCCCGCCACGTCCCCGGCCCTGCGAAGACGCCTTCTTGGTGGAGCTGGGGGATCCGCTTGCGGTGAGCTGGCTGAAGGTGGGGAGGAGGAGGAGCCGATCTGCAACGGGTCGCCCGCGCCCTCGACGGGCTCGCTCGACTCTGATTCAGGCCCGACAAGTTCTTCCTCGCCGACAAGCTCTTCTCGCTCGGCAAGGCTTGCCGCCTCTGCTGCCTCCGCCTCCTCCAAGGTGAATCCAAATTGACCCGCGGCAGCTGCTGCTGCCGCCTCCTCCAGCCTAGTGGCGATGCGCTGCATCTCCGCGTCGGTGGTGTCGCGGGTGAGGCTCTTCTGCTCGTCGGAGCGGACCGGCACTTCGACCAAGCTGTCGAAGAACTCCTGCACGATGTCGTCTGCGCGCTCTTGCCAAGTTGGGACGATCCCATGCGAGTCGCACAGCGGCATCATTGCATGGATGCGGTCAAGCGAAGAATTGTTGCACAACGGAATGACATTCCGCGGCAACATAAATGGGTGTTGGGGATCGCGCTTGAACAGCTCCAGGAGCATCGGGTCGAGCTCCAAGACGGTGAAATTGAAGTTGAGGCCCGGGCGCAGCCTCATGATATCCGCCGAGTTCTAGAACTCCCAGGCGGGTCTCCCTTTCTCCTGCAGGGGGGCGATGCGGCGGCGGAGAAAATCTGTGCCAACGGCGCCTACGGTGAGCCCGGCATGCCTAAGGCGCAAGATTCGGGTGACGGCAATCTCCAGTATGTCATCCTCCGGGGCCACGTTGCTCCAATCGTTGCCGCGGACTATCGGGGTTTGGCGCCGAGCGGTGAATGGCTGCGGGTTCTCCTCGACGATCCAACACCAATCTGCTCTCCACTCCTCCCACTTGCTGCGGAGCTCTCCCTCCAGATAGGCTTCCTTCTTGCCGACCCTTGAGATCCAGGCGATTCCGCCGGCAAGGGGCTCTCCTCTCTCGACTCGGGGGATGAAGAAGTGGCGGAAGAGGGCGACATTGGGGTGGACTCCGACAAAGTTTTCGCACAGATGTGCGAAAACTGCCATGGTCAGAACATCATTGGGGGTGAAATCAAGGAGGCGGAACCCGTAGGTGTTCATGATATCGCAGAAGAATTCGGAGAACGGCGGGCAGAGCCCACAGTAGAAGAACAACACGAAGAATGGGTACCCATTTGGAGCCAGTCGCGAAGCGGCGGCTGAGAGCACCCTCGTGCGCGGATGCGCTCGCGTCTCCGTCGACCAGAAGAGGTAGTAGTACTCCCTCAGCTCCTCCGCGTCAAGCTGAGGGGGGAAGATGGCCCGCTCCTTTCGCAGCGCCGCGAGCCGCTGTGCCTCGGCTGACTTCACGACCTTCCCCTTGTCGGCTTTCGGAGCCATGACGGAGGTGGCGGGGGAGATCGGCGGCGTCGGTGGCGCTGGTGGCGATGGGGGGCGGAGCGCTGCTCTCTTTCGACTTTGAGAAGAAGGGGGGAGCAGCGGAGATTTCTGAAGATTGGAGCAGTAACCGGCGAGGAGGACGAACTGCCCCTGTTTCCCCTGCTTATAAGGAGGGAGGGGGCGGACGTTTCGCCCTTCCGAATAAAGAAACCACCCACGATCTCTCCCACGACGCCGCATTCGACGCGTGCCGTTGGGGAGGGCGCGGTGGATACGGAGCAAGATTTGGCGTAACCCAGGCCGCGCGTGCCCGTGCCCTGTTTTAGGCCTGGCCCAATGGCGCTCGGCACCGTGTGTGGCCCAGGCCCGGGGGCTCTTGTCGGTGTACTAGAGTAGGGGTACCCTAGTATCTCGAACTTGTGCACGGGCAGTTGCAGCACCCCGCGGCAAGGCTTGCCGGGCGACCGCCAAGATCCTCCGTGGCTCCTTTGGAGCCATTCAAGAACAAAGTATTCAAGCCAAGAGACAAGACCCCGGCAAGAGGAGCTTGCCGGGAAGGCCAACCAAGGCATCTCAAGGAACTTGTCGCGACGCGCCACGCGTCCCGGCAAGACCTGGTGAGCGACAAGCTTCCGGGCGCGACAAGACAACGACCGCGGCAAGGCGCTTGCCGCGACAAGCTACCACCTTGTACTCGCGCTCCAGCACATCCACCAACGTGTCGCCCTGAGGCCTTCCCAGGCGCGCATGGCGGGAGGCTATGCAGCCAGCGGTGCGCGGTGGCCTGCGACGCTGACAAGATCACCATCGTGGCGATCGGTGGCGTGCCTGACGGTCCCTTTCTGCACTGTTTGGGCGACACAGACGGGCATTTAATGCCCTTGTCCCCTGCCGTCAGGGTTAGGTAGGATACACTGTGCAAGTAGGTGTACCAACCGCTACTCCTTTTTACGTTTTTACCCTTATCTACGTTGCCACCTATCGGTGACCCCTTTAGCATATAAAAGGAGGCCCACATGCAACGTAGAGAGGGTTCGGAAGGTTCGGAGGGTTCGGCTCATTTCGAGGCCAGAAGAACACTCACGCTCGGTCTTGTAGCACTCCGCACTCCCGAGCAAGAACAGAATACAATCAGACAAGCAGCAGTAGGAGTGTTATCTCTCCGGAGAGCTCTGAAGCTGGGTAAACTGCTCGTGTGCTTCGCCTCGATCCGCTCTTCGTGCGATCTCCGCCGCCCGCCGAACCGAAAGGGGCTCGGTCCGCCGGTCCCATAGGTGTTCGTGGATCAGTTTCCCCGACAAAGAGTCTTGAGCTTGAAGCTTGAGCCAATCCTTTGTCCTTAGAATCTTGAAGGAGTTCCCACATATTTTAGTCCATGCCACTCCATTGTTGAACTTATCTGAAACGTACTAGATAAAAGTGTTAGTCCAATAAGAGATATGTTGACATCAATTACCAAAACCACCTAGGGAGCACTTGTGCTTTCAATCTCCCCCTTTTTGGTAATTGATGACAACATACATCAAAGCTTTAGATAAAGATATAAAGAGTAGCAAGTAAAGCTTTGGAAAGACATGTAACAAGCATAGGCTCCCCCTACATGTATGCAATCATGTGAATATGGAATATAGAAGCATGTGAGAGCATAACCATGACAGAGTAGGCAAAGCATTACATGTATCTTGGCCATATGCATCAGAGCAAAGAATATTAAAGAAAATACCTTCATGCCCATGAGTCCTTGCAAACAGTATGTACATCAGCAAGAATTCCTCATACACATGATTGTGATGCATATACTTACCTTGTAGTCTTGAGTTGGCTTAGGATGGAATGAACCTGCGTAAACAAGGTTAGATAACACAGGTACATCTACTAGGCAGAGCAAACAGAAGAAACCACAAGAATACCAAGACTGGGATGACATGTAGAGAGTGAGTACTAAGTACCACATTGGATTAGACATGTCCCCAAGAGTAAAGATATGTGATGAATTTAAATGATTTCTTTCCCTTAGATGTCTTGCTCCCCCTGAATCTAGCATGGGATACTGGGAGAAGATAGGGAACGGAAAATCAGAGCTGAAAGATACAAATGAACAGAGCTAATGCAAACTAATGCAAATAAGCACATATGAACATGTCTTTTCCCCTCAATAAGACATGTGGCATCTCTCCTCTTGAACACCAAGCATCTGGGATCCTTGAGAAATACTTTATACTTGAGTATTCTCTCCCCCTGCAGATCAATTTCTCCCCCTGAGGAGGTGATACTATCCCTCTTTGATGTGATCTCTCTAAGTGATAAGCTTTGATGTGATCTCTCTCTCCCCCTTTGACATCAATTTCCAAGAAGGGTTTGATCCTTGAGTCACAGCACAAAGCATTTATATAAATGTGATGCTTGTAGAGGACAAGATTCATTGAGTGGAGCTGGATCAGAAGAAACACAGAATAAGTGGCAAACTATTTTTCCTGTTGTGAAATCGGTGGCACCGAGTGGTATGCTTGGGTTGTACCAAAAGGATTCGGTTGGACCGAAAACAACAAGTCGGTGAAACCGAGTTCATCACAGAGAAAACACTTGTCACCTCAGCTCACTAGACTAGTAGGATCTCACAAAGATTTGCAAGGAATTTACTAAATGATATGCAATGAATTGGATGCAGAAAATGCAGAGCAAACAGAAAGAAATCTAGATGAAGTTTTTTTTGAAAGGGGAAACAAATATGCATGATACAAATGCAAAAACACAGAAAAAGACACAAGAGAACTTCATCTAGAGATGGTCGGTGACAAAGTCACCTATGTTAGAGTATATTGACTTAGGAGTCAAGTGAGATCACTTGATCATAGGTCATACTCATCGTTTATGCTTAGAATGGTGTTGCCATTTTTTGTTTAAGAATCTTGATGTATTCACATCTTGTAGAGTTACTTTAGCTCATGACTTGGAGTAAAGCTTCTCTAAGATGGAATAACATACCTTGGTTGGTGGTGTTGAATATGTAGTTGAACTTATGTGGGTTGCTCAAGGTTGATGTAGCTCATCAAGAGTTGGGAGCACCACTTGGAATTTGAGTCCATCTACCTACATGGGTTAGTTCTTGCAAGGAAGAGCACTTGTGTATCCAAAAATGACAATCATGAAGCTCAACATAGAATTTGTCAAAGGATATGTTTGAATGGTTTCGTGCTTCCTTATCTTCAACCACCATTATGTAGAGACTTGGTAATGTAGAGATTGCTCAAGATATGAGTAGGTTACAATCTCATGGAATTTCATTCAACCAAGTACCTACATGGGTTAGATAACATGCAAGATACAAATATATCCAAGACACAAGATTTTCATCATAAGAGAATTATCAAGGATTAGTCATAAGCTCATGTCTTGCATGTATCCAATGGAGTTTCTACTCCAAGTTTGAAGCATCAATGATGTTCAATTCTCCTCTCAACCTGCAAAACACTTTGTCATCAAGAGGTTTAGTGAATATATCCGCTAATTGCTTTTCGGTGCGAACATGCTTAAGATCAATGTCACCCTTAGCAACATGATCTCGAATGAAATGATGACGAACTTCAATATGCTTAGTTCGAGAATGTTGTATGGGATTATGACCAATTTTGATAGCACTTTCATTGTCACAAAGCAATGGAACATGTTTCACATATATCCCATAATCTTTAAGAGTTTGGGTTATCCAAAGTAACTGAGCACAACATGAACCAGCGGCAATGTATTCCGCTTCGGCGGTGGATAAGGATACGCGTTTTGTTTCTTGGAGGACCAAGACACAAGAGATCTACCAAGAAATTGACAAGTACCCGAAGTGGACTTTCTATCAACCTTGTCTCCGGCATAGTCCGAGTCGGAGTAGCCAACAAGATCGAAAGAGGCCCTCTTGGGATACCCAATGCCAAAATTTGGTGTATGGATTAAGTATATCACCATCCTTTTCACGGCCTTAAGATGACTTTCTTTAGGAGCAGCTTGATATCGTGCACACATGCACACACTTAGCATGATATCGGGACGTGAAGCACATAGATATAACAATGAACCAATCATAGAGCGATAAACCTTTTGATCAACCGGTTCACCATCTTTGGTCAAGTTAAGATGTCCACTAGTAGGCATGGGTGTATACATACCTTTGCATTCTTGCATATTGAACTTCTTGAATAAGTCCTTGGTGTACTTCGTTTGAGAAACAAAAGTACCTTCCTTAGTTTGCTTGATTTGCAACCCAAGAAAGAATTTGAGTTCACTCATCATAGACATCTCAAACTTCTCCGACATTAGCTTCCCAAACTTTTCACTAAAATGAGGGTTAGTTGAACCAAATATAATATCATCAACATATATTTGGCACACAAATAGTTCTCCATTAACCCATTTAGTAAAAAGTGTGGAATCAATTTTCCCAATTCAAAGCCTTTTTCAATGAGGAACTTGGTCAAGCATTTATACCACGCTCTAGGAGCTTGTTTAAGACCATAAAGAGCTTTGTGAAGTTTGTAAACATGATTTGGTTTCTTAGGATTGACAAAGCCGGGAGGTTGCTTAACATAAACTTCCTCCTCTATTTCACCATTTAGAAAAGCACTTTTAATGTCCATTTGGTACAAGGTGATATCATGATGATTAGCATAGGCAAGTAAGATGCGAATGGACTCAAGTCTAGCAACGGGAGCGTAAGTCTCACCATAGTCCATACCTTTGACTTGTGTGTAGCCTTGGGCGATGAGACGTGCTTTGTTGCGAACTACTTGTCCATCTTCATCTTGCTTGTTGCGAAACACCCATTTGGTACCGATGATGTTGTGGTTGTTGTCGGGCTTCTCAACCAATGTCCAAACTTGGTTCCTCTCAAAGTTGTGTAGCTCTTCATGCATAGCATTTATCCAATCCGGATCTTCCAATGCTTCTTCGACCTTCATAGATTCAATGATAGAGATGAAAGAATAGTTTTCACAAAAGTTAGCTAAACGAGTTTTAGAGCGAGTGATTCTCCCGGTTTGAATATCATTGTAGATTTGCTCGACGGGATGATCTTTAGCAATTCTTGCTCGAACTCGTGAAAGCTTTTGCTTGGTTCTTGGTTGAACTTCTTCTTCATCTTGTTCTTCTTCTTGGCCTTCTTCATTGTTGGCGTTGTCGTTCTCTTGTCGTGGTGGAGAAGGAGGTTGTTGACGTTCATCTTGATGCACTTCCTCGTTTTCTTCATCTTGGTGTGTCCCACTTGTGGATTCTTCCGTATCAACTCTTGGTTCACCTTGTCGTGAAGTAGAAGCTTCCACTTGGACGGACGAGGTACTCTCCTTCACCTTCGTTGGACGAACCTTGCCAATAGACAGGTCTTGGATTGCTTCCGAAGGATCTTTGTCTCCTACATCAATTGGCAATTGCTCTACTTGCGAGCCGTTAGATTCATCAAACTTCACATCTACCGTCTCTTCAACCTTTCGGGTGAAATTGTTGTAGACATGGTAAGTGTTAGAGTTTGAGCCATAACCTTGTAGGAAACCTTCATGAGACTTAGGAGCAAATTTAGAACGACGATGCTTATCAAGAATGTAGCACCTTGAGCCGAATACTCGAAAGTATCCAACTTGGGGTTTGTTACCGGTGAGGAGCTCGGATGCCGTCTTGCCGAGTAGCTTGAGAAGACACAAGCGGTTTGTTGCATGACAAGCTGTCTCAACCGCTTCTGCCCAAAAGTGCTTCGGTGTCTTGTACTCATCAAGCATAATTCTCGCCATTTCGATGAGCGTCCGGTTCTTCCTCTCAACAACTCCATTTTGTTGAGGTGTGTATGTAGCCGAGCACTCGTGTGAAATCCCTTCTTTGTCAAGAAAGGTGTCCACATTTGCGTTCTTGAACTCCGTTCCATTGTCGCTGCGAACCTTCTTGATCTTCACTTCAAATTGATTTTGGGCCTTCCTAGCAAAGTTTTTGAAGATCTTTTGGACCTGCGATTTATCATCGAGAAAGAACACCCACGTAAATCTTGAAAAATCATCAACTATAACTAGACCAAAAGAATTTCCACCGAGACTCTTGTAAGAGTTGGGACTAAAGAGATCCATGTGAAGTAGCTCGAGTGGCCTCCTTGTGGTCATGATGTTCTTCACGGGATGCCTTCCTCCAACCTGTTTACCTGCTTGACAAGCACTGCAAAGTCTATCCTTATCAAATATGACATCGTTAACACCAAGGATATTATTCCCTTTAATAAGCTTGTCAAGGTTTCGCATACCAACATGACCTAGTCGTCTATGCCATAACCAACCTTTTGAGGATTTAGCAATGAAGCAAGTTTTAGGTTGAGCCTTTTTAGTGAAATCAACAATGTATAGATCACCTCTACGTATACCGGTAAAGACCATTTTATGATTGTCTCGACGAAACACTTGGCAATCTAGTTCAGTAAATAGGACATTGAAACCGAAATCAGCAAGTCTAGATACTGAAAGTAAGTTGTAGCCAAGAGATTCAACGAGCATAACATTCTGAATGGAGCTATCATGTGAGATGGACACCTTACCCTTTGAGTTGTCACCGAAAGTGACATACTTTCGAGGACTATCATTTTCAGCAAGCTCACGAAACATGTCTTTATCTCCGGTCATGTGATCGGTACATCCACTATCAAGAACCCATTCCTTTCCTCCTGGCATATATCCCCGAAGATTTGCCATAAGACCCAAGTGTCTCATTGCATCGTCAAGATCACAGTCACTATCATCATCCTCATCATAGTATCCATGTTCAACATCGTCATGTGGTAGATCAAGTCCTAGAGAGGGTAATTCGTTAGAGTGAGCTTGACAAAGATCTTGCTTATGAATTCTTATAGCTTCAGAAATAATACCACCAATAATTCCAACATCTCCTTTGGCACGCATAAGATTTGTAAGTTCAAATAGACGATCACCAAACATAGGATCACTAGTATTCATCTTACTCAAGGCAATAGACTTATGGAGAATTTCATCTAGATTTTTCAAGGAATAATTTGGAAAGCGTTCCTCAAGAAATTTCCATATAGTGTAGGCACACTCAAGAGTAGGCAAGTTTATAATTAAGTTTCTAGGCAAGCCTCTAGTGATAAGATTAACAGTTCTAAGATTCCTAATCATGTCAATTGACTCATCAAGAGTAGGATGCATAGGATCAACATGAGGTACACAAGGGCTAGCAATGTACTTGTTCAAATGATATTGACTGAAAATTACAAGCATCTCATTTTTCCACTCATGAAAATACTCTCCATCAAGAATAGGGACTCTATGTCTAAGACTCCCCAAAGTAGACTCATCCATCTTCCTCCAATGGTGATTAAACCAAGGCAATGGAAACCTGGCTCTGATAACACTTGTAGGACCTTGAGAAGAGGGGTCTAGAGGGGGGTGATTAGACACTAAGTACCAAAGTTACAGTTTTTAACTTCTTTAAGTTTAAGTGGAGTTTAGGCACAAGTTTAACATTCACAACATATAGCAAGCAAGCATGCAAAGAGTATATGAGCAGCGGAAAGTAAAGCATGCAACTTGCAAGAATGTAAAGGGAAGGGTTTTGGAGAATTCAAGTGCAATTGGAGAAACGGATGTTTTTGGCGTGGTTCCGATAGGTGGTGCTATCGTACATCCATGTTGGTGGAGACTTCAATCCACGAAGGGTAACGGTTGCGCGAGTCCAGGGAGGGCTCCACCCACGAAGGGTCCACGAAGAAGCAACCTTGTCTATCCCACCATGGTCGTCGCCCACGAAGGACTTGCCTCACTAGCGGTAGATCTTCACGAAGTAGGCGATCTCCTTGCCCTTACAAACTCCTTGGTTCAACTCCACAATCTTGTCGGAGGCTCCCAAGTGACACCTAGCCAATCTAGGAGACACCACTCTCCAAGAAGTAACAAATGGTGCGTTGATGATGAACTCCTTGCTCTTGTGCTTCAAATGATAGTCTCCCCAACACTCAACTCTCTCTCATAGGATTTGGATCTGGTGGAAAGAAGATTTGAGTGGAAAACAACTTGGGGAAGGCTAGAGATCAAGATTCATATGGTAGGTATGGAATATCTTGGCCTCAACACATGAGTAGGTAGTTCTCTCTCACAAATAGGATGCTGGAAGTGTAGGTTCGTTCTGATGGCTCTCTCCATGAATGAAGAGGAGGTGGAGGGGTATATATAGCCTCCACACAAAATCTAACCGTTACACACAACTTGCCAAACTCGGTGGGACCGAATTGATAAACTCGGTCGGACCGATTCAGCAAATCTAGTGACCGTTAGGATTTTCGGTGGGACCAATATGCAACTCGGTAGGACCGATATGGTTAGGGTTAGGGCATAACGTAATCTCGGTGAGACCGATTACACAAACTCGGTGAGACCAATTTTGGTAATTAGCTAACCAGAGAGTTGGTCAGGCAAACTCGGTGGGACCGATTACTCAAACTCGGTGGACCGATTTTGGTAATAAGTTGACCAGAGAGTTTGCATTGTAATCTCGGTAGTACCGATTGCTCAAACTCGGTGAGACCGATTTTGGTAATGGACATACACAGAGAGATTACAATCCCATCTCGGTGGATCGAGATCCCTATCGGTGAGACCGATTTGCCTAGGGTTTGTGGCAGTGACTATGACATCTGAACTCGGTGGCGCCGGATAGAAAGAATCGGTGGGGCCGAGTTTGACTTTAGGTTTAGGACATATGTGTGGAAGTGGGAAAGTAGTTGAGGGTTTTGGAGCATATCACTAAGCACTATGGAGCAAGAAACTCATTAAGCAACACCTCATCCCTTCTTGATAGTATTGGCTTTTCCTATAGACTCAATGTGATCTTGGATCACTAAAATGTAAAATGAAGAGTCTTGAGCTTGAAGCTTGAGCCAATCCTTTGTCCTTAGCATCTTGAAGGAGTTCCCACATCTTTTAATCCATGCCACTCCATTGTTGAACTTATCTGAGACATACTAGATAAAAGTGTTAGTCCAACAAGAGATATGTTGACATCAATTACCAAAACCACCTAGGGAGCACTTGTGCTTTCAAATGATCTTAAGAAATTATTAGCTAAATGGAAGCAGCAGTCTCTTAATGCTAGAATGAAACCCGATCCTGCTTTTGCTACTTCACCTATCTATGTTACTGATAAGGATTATGAATTCTCTGTTGATCCTGATATTATTACTTTAGTTGAATCTGATCCTTTTTATGGCCTTGAATCTGAAACTGTTGTGGCACATCTTACCAAGTTGAATGACATAGCCACCCTATTGACTCATGATGAGAAGTCTCGCTATTTATATATCCTTAAGATATTTCCGTTCTCATTAAAGGGTGATGCTAAGACTTGGTATATTTCTCTTGCTCCTGGTTGTGTGTGTAGTCCCCAAGATTTGATTTATTACTTCTCTGCTAAATATTTCCCTGCTCATAAGAAACAAGATGCCTTGCCGGAAATATATAATTTTGTGCAAACCAAAGAAGAGAGTCTCCCACAAGCTTGGGGGAAGCTTCTCCGGTTGCTTTATGCTTTGCCTGATCATCATCTTAAGAAAAACGAAATACTTGAGATCTTTTATAATGGACTAACCGATGCTTCCAAGGACCACTTGGATAGTTGTGCTGATTGTGTTTTCAGGGAAATAACAGTCGACGAAGCTGAAATATTATTGAATAATATGTTGACTAATGAAAATAATTGGACTCATCCCGAGCCAGTTCCTGAAGTAATTCCTGAACCAATTGAGCCAACTCCTGAGCCTATTCCTAAACCCACTATGAAGAAGAGAGGTGTTTTATTTCTCAGTCCCGAAGATATGCAAGGCAATGAAAGAAAAAGGTATTAAAGCTGAAGAAGTCAAGAATTTACCACCTATTGAAGAAATACATGGTCTTAATTTACCGCCTGAAGAACCACATTGTCTTGATAACCCGACACAGGTAGTAAAGGTAAATTCTCTCTATAGACATGACAAAATTGAAATACCCTCTACTAAATTTCATAGCCCATGCTTAGATGAATTTGATTACTTTATGGCTAGACAAGAAAGTTTTAATGCTTATGTTGGTAGAGAGTTAAAGAATAATGCTTTCGAGATAGGACGCGTAGGTGATAATCTGGCTAGAGTTAAAGATGAACTTCACCGCGTTAGCAAATATGCTTCTATGGTTGCTACCCAAGCTGAGCAAGTACTGAAAGCTCAAAATGATTTGCTTGATGAATTGAATAATAAAAATGACTTTGTTGTTAGAGTGGCTACTAGAACTGGTAGAATGACTGAGGAACCTTTGTATCCTGAAGGCCACCCTAAAAGAATTGAACAAGATTCTCAGAATAATAATCTAGATGTTCCTAGTTCTTCTAAGAAGAAGAAAAAGAAAAATGATAGGACCGTGCAAACTTCTAGTGAACCTAATATAGAAACACTTGAGAATCCCAATAATACTTCTATCTCTGATGCTGAAACGCAATCAGGTGATGAAAATGAACCTGATGATAATGCTAATAATGATGTTCATGTAGATGCTCAACCTAGTAATAACAGTGATGTAGAGATTGAACCTGTTGTTGATCTTGATAACCCACAATCAAAGAATCAACGTTATGATAAGAGAGATTTTGTTGCTAGGAAGCACGGTAAAGAAAGAAAACCATGGGTTCAGAAACCCATGCCCTTTCCTCCTAAACCATCCAAGTCAAAGGATGATGAGGATTTTGAGCGCTTTGCTGAAATGATTAGACCTATTTTCTTACGCATGCGCTTAACTGATATGCTTAAAGTAAATCCTTATGCTAAATATATGAAGGATATCATCTCAAATAAGAGAAAGATACCGGAAGCTGAAATTTCCACCATGCTTGCCAATTACACTTTTAAGGGTGGAATACCAAAGAAACTTGGAAATCCGGGTGTTCCAACTATACCATGCTCCATTAAAAGAAATTATGTTAGAACTGTTTTATGTGATCTTGGAGACGGTGTTAGTGTTATGCCTCTCTCTTTATATCGTAGACTTGAATTGAATAAGTTGACACCTACTGAAATATCTTTGCAAATGGCTGATAATTCAACTGCTATACCTGTCGGTATTTGTGAGGATGTGCCTGTTGTGGTTGCAAATGTCACTATCTTAACGGACTTTGTTATTCTTGATATTCCCGAGGACGATAGTATGTCTATTATCCTTGGTAGACCTTTTCTTAATACTGTAGGGGCTGTTATTGATTGCAACAAAGGCAATGTCACTTTTCATGTTAATGGCAATGAGCATACGGTACACTTTCCGAGGAAACAATCTCAAGTTCATAGCATCAATTCTATTAAAAAAGTTCCAACTATTATTTTTGGAGGTTTTGAATTTCCTCTCCCTATTGTCAAGAAAAAGTATGATATTCTTATTGTTGGGGATTTTCATATCCCCGTTGAGGTAACTTAGTGTTATTCGAAATTTCTCTGGTTCCGTGTTATTCGGAATGAGTTTGTTAACAAGACTTGATCAACCTTGTTAGCGGGTTCATTTTGATGACCACAAGATAGATGAAACTAGAAGGCACAACCTTCTGTACCCTCTTTTTACTTTCTGTTATTTAGAATAAATAAAGCAAAATTAGTATTATCTGTCTGTTTTCTGAATTATCTGTGCAATAAAAAATAGTCCGAAAATGAAAGTGCTCCAAATGCCCTGCAAATTTATTATGTTTTTTCTGGAATATTTGAGGATTTTAGGCACTGAAAACACTGCAGGAGGGCCAAGCACCAGGCCACGAGAGAGGAGGGCCCCCCCCCCTGTAGGGCGCGCCCCCTGTCTCGTGGGCCCCTAGTGGCTCCCCTCCACTTATGCCAGCACCCACACACTCAATCCTCTACCCAAAAAATCCCCATCCAGCTCAAGCACGAGTTCTAGCTCGTTTTGCTGCGATTTTCCATCTCTTAGCTCAAAGCTCCATTCACAAAGCTGCTTTGGTAGATTGTTGCTTGGTATGTGACTCCTCCATTGGTCCAATTAGTTTTTGTTCTAGTGATTTATTCATTGCAAATCCTTGTTGTCTTGGTGACCCTGTTCTTGAGCTTGCATGTTAAAATTTTGAGGTCCCAAGTAATTTTAATGCATGATATGGGCTCTAGGCACTTGTAGGAGTAGTTGTTATCAATCTTGTTTAGTTTTATGCACTTTTATTTTGAAGTTACTAAAATTTCAGAAATTTTTAGAAAATGTTGAGGAAACTTTTGAGGGGCTCTTCTAGCCAAAGTTCCTAGGAAAAACAAGCTAAAGAGAAGGAAAAAGTCAAGTATAATCTTCCTCGCTTAGCGGAAGTATGGTCATGTGAATGGCCATGTGAGGATTTCTTGAAGGAAGCCGGAACTCATGAAGACTTTTATGCTTTAATCGAGACTGCAGGCCTCACCGGTTTCATGAACGACCGAATCGATCAGTATATCTTACTCACCAATACTTTCTGCAAAACTTTTATTATTATCCTAAGAAGTCACCACCTGAAGTGTCATTTTATTTATATGACGAGTTCAAAGAAATGTCTTTACGTCATTTTTGCACGGTATGTAGGATACCTTATGAGGGAGAACTACAGGAACCCCATCGTGAAGATGTGGCTGGCTTTGTTAATATTATTGTTGTAGAAGAGCCAAAGAAGGGTTCCGAAGCAAAAGTCTCTAGCATACACTTTCCTATTTTACGCTACTTTACCATATTTGCTAGTAGATGCTTGATTGGTCGTGGGAATAGTGGAAACTTGAGTGTTCCTGATATTATCATGCTTCAACATGCTTTGCTTGGAGACAATAGTTTTAATATGGGTGCCGTCGTTGCTAAACGGCTAGCCCTTAATCGTACAAAAGGCCCCATATTTGGAGGTATCTATGCTACACGTCTTGCTAGACATTTTCAGATACCCATTAGGCACCATGAGGAAAAGGAGACAAAATTGCCTCCTCACATTCTAGATTACGAAAGCATGGTAGCACATAAGTTTATTGTTGATAACGAAGATAGGATGCTCTTGTATAAACTTAGATTCAATAAGAAACACTTTGAGATTATTATCTTGCCTGCACCTCTGTTGTTTGATTTGCTTGCAGAAAAATTTCTTGTCACATCGGAGGCGGTAAACAATCATCGAGCTCAAGCTTTTACTCCAGAACCTGAACCGGAACCTGAGCTGGACCACTATCGTGCATCATCTGTCCAGTGGGATCCGGAGATGACCAACCAATGGTATCCTGATTACACCTCTCATTACACCGGAGAGAGTAGCGGTAGTCCTTGGTATTAAACCAACTTAGGCCAAAAGCCTAAGCTTGGGGGAGTACATATTTCTCACCGACTTTACATTCATGTTCACACACTAGTCGTTGGTGCTCATACTCTTTCATTGTATTATCCATGCTAGTTTAAATTCCCTTTTCTAGTCTTCTTCTTGTGTGTTTGATAAACCTTAATAAAAACCAAAAAAATTAGTTAGTTTAATTTCCTTGCTTGTAGTAGAAATTAAAATGAAAACCCAAAAAGATTTCTAGTTCTTCTTTTACTTGTTGGGAGCTTTCCCGTGTTAATAGTTTTCTTTTCTTTTCTTTCCTTTGGGGGCCGAGAAGACCATATTGAAATTGCTTAGTGGCTCTCATATGCATGATTGTTTATATTTAGAGCCCATATTACTTGTCTTCTCTCTTGAGTTGAATGCTTGCAGATTCCAGCTTAGTCCAATGCACGTACACTCTTATTATTATACACGTTGTTCGGTCGTGCGAGTGAAAGGCAATAATGATGATATATGATGTACTTATTGGAATGAGAAAAGCTGGTATGAACTCGACCTCTCTTGTTTTTGTAAATATGATGATTCATCGTTCCTGAGTCAGCTATTATGAAGTAAACATATTTGCAATGACATTTAGAGATTATAGTTAGTTGTGCCATGCTTGATTAGCTATGAGTTATAATGGTTTACCTTGCGTGACAACATGCTACTAGAATGATTATGATGTGGTATGATGGTATGGTATCCTCCTTTAAATGAATTGAGTGACTCGACTTGGCACATGTTCACGCATGTAGTTGAATCAAATCAATGCAGCCTTCACGATATTTATGTTCATGGTGGATTATATCCTACTCATACTTGTACTTGGTGTGAATTAATTTTAATGCATGCTTATGACTGTTGTCGCTCTCTCAGTTGGTCGCTTCCCAGTCTTTTGCTAGCCTTCACCTGTACTAAGCGGGAATACTGCTTGTGCATCCAAACTCCTTAAACCCCAAAGTTGTTCCATATGAGTCCACTATACCTTCCTATATGCGGTATCTACCTGCCGTTCCAAGTAAATTTGTATGGGCCAAACTCCAAACCTTCAAATGAAATTCTGTTTTGTATGCTTGAGCAGCTCATGTTACAACTAGTGCTGCCTATATCTTCCATGTTGTGTGTGTTATTCTCAGAGGAGTGGACTCCGCTCCTCATTCACGAGAAAGGACCGATAACCGGGATGCCCAGTCCCATGATCCAAAAAGATCAGAGCAAATCAAAATAATTAAACATAACTCCCCCAGGGTTGTTGTATGTTGGAGCCACTCGTTGTTTCGATCAAGCCGTGGATTGATGCTTGTTGGTGGTTGGGGGAGTATAAACCTTTACCATTCTGTTTGGGAACTGCCTATAATGCATGTACTATGGAAGATATAGTCATCTCTTAGGTGTTGCGTTGACAGCAAAAGTATGCCGCTCAAAATGTTATTCAACCTCTATTTTAAAGTCAAGCTCTGGCACCTCTACAAATCCCTGCTTCCCTCTGCGAAGGGCCTATCTATTTACTTTTATGTTGAGTCATCACCCTTCTTATTAAAAGCACCCGCTGGAGAGCACACTGTCATTTGCATTCATTATTATTGGTTTATATTGGGTATGACTTGACTGGATCTCTTTTATCATGAATTACAATGTTTAGTCAGTCCTTGATCTTTAAAGGTGCTCTACATTTATGTTTTGCGGTCTCAGAAAGGGCTAGCGAGATACCATTTTGTTATATCATGTTATGATTTTTTTGAGAAAGTGTTGTCATCCGAGTTTTATTATTATGGCTCGCTAGCTGATTATGCTATTGATATGAGTAATTGTGAGACCTTTGTGTTATTGTGAGTATGGTTAGTTCGTAATATTTGCTGAAACTTGAATGCTGGCTTTTCATGTTTACAACAACAAGAGCAAACAAAGTTTGTAAAAGTTTTTCTTTATCACTTTCAGTTTATCAACTGAATTGCTTGAGGACAAGCAAAGGTTTAAGCTTGGGGGAGTTGATACGTCTCCAACGTATCTACTTTTCCAAACACTTTTGCCCTTGTTTGGACTCTAACTTGCATGATTCGAATGAAACTAACCCGGACTGACACTTTTGCCCTCTTGGCGCGCCCCCCTATCTCGTGGGCCCCCCGGACCTCCTCCGACCTCAACTCCAACTCCATATATACCGTCTCGCGGAGAAAAAAATTAGAGAGAAAGTTTCATCGCGTTTTACGATACGGAGCCGCCGCCAAGCCCTAATCTCTCTCGGGAGGGCTGATCTGGAGTCCGTTCGGGGCTCCGGAGAGGGGGATTCATCACCGTCGTCATCATCAACCATCCTCCATCACCAATTTCATGATGCTCACCGCCGTGTGTGAGTAATTCCATCATAGGCTTGCTGGACGGTGATGGGTTGGATGAGATTTACCATGTAATCAAGTTAGTTTTGTTAGGGTTTGATCCCTAGTATCCACTATGTTCTGAGATTGATGTTGCTATGACTTTGCTAGGCTTAATGCTTGTCACTAGGGCCCGGGTGCCATGATCACTAGGGCCCGAGTGCCATGATTTCAGATCTGAACCTATTATGTTTTCATGAATATATGTGTTTTCTTGATCCTATCTTGCAAGTCTATAGTCACCTATTATGTGTTATGATCCGACAACCCCGAAGTGACAATAACCGGGACACTTCTCGGTGATGACCGTAGTTTGAGGAGTTCATGTATTCACTATGTGTTAATGCTTTGGTCCGGTTCTCTATTAAAAGGAGGCCTTAATATCCCTTAGTTTCCACTAGGACCCCGCTGCCACGGGAGATAGGACAAAAGATGCCATGCAAGTTCTTTTCCATTAGCACGTATGACTATTTATGGAATACATGCCTACATTACATTGATGAACTGGAGCTAGTTCTATATCACCCTATGTTATAACTATTACATGAGGAATCGCATCTGGCATAATTATCCATCACTGATCCATTGCCTACGAGCTTTTCATATATTGTTCTTCGCTTATTTACTTTTGCGTTGCTACTGTTACAACTACTACAAAAACCCAAAAACATTTATCTTTATTGTTGCTACTGTTACCATTACTATCATACCACTTTTGCTACTAAATACTTTGCTGCAGATACTAAGTTATCCAGGTGTGGTTGAATTGACAATTCAACTGCTAATACTCAAGAATATTCTTTGGCTCCCCTTGTGTCGAATCAATAAATTTGGGTTGAATACTCTACCCTTGAAAGCTGTTGTGATCCCCTATACTTGTGGGTTATCAGCGCCCTCGTCGGGCAAGGCTCGGGGGCTCTCTCCTGGAGGGCCGCCGACTTTGCCAAGGTCATGAGGGAGGCGCTCGGGCACCACTTGGAGGCGTGTTTCAAAGCACGTTTCCCTCAGGATGGTGTGAGGCAAGGAGGGCCAAACCCTTGGGAGTTCATCGCAAGAAACACTTAGGAGCTGCAGGAGTCAAGAATCATGCGCGGCAGCCGCCGCTTACCCGCCGTAGCTCCCCACCCAGGCGAGGATGGTGGGTTGCGCGTCTGCATCGACGTACCAGGGCTCAACCGAGCTGCATCTCAGGAGCGCCTCTGGCCCTCGCGCGTGGGACGTTGCGAGGGTCCACCCCACAACTACGTTCGCATGCCTCTCGGCCTGCCGAACGCGGTCGCCGCTCATCAGCGCCTGCTGAGGAGCATTCTGGAGGCTGAGGAGGTCACGCATTGCGCAGTCCTGGCTGAGATGGAGATGGTCCCTGAAGAGCTGCCTGTGCCCCCAGAGCCTCCCGAGGCTCTGGGTCCTGGGGGCTCGTGAGGATCGGCTTCCACACCACGCTTCGTCTGCTACCTCAACATTCCTCCATCTCCAACGGTATTAGGTGACACCTTTCAAGTTCCATTTCAGCTGGGAGTGCCCCCGGGGCTGCATCATTCCCAGGCCGCGTGGGTCCGTCCCTGCGGCGTGTATCCCTTTTGTTCGTGTCTTTAGGTTACTTTGTTGGGGGCGCCCCTCGGGCTGCATTATCCCCAAGCTGCTCGGGCCAGACCCAGTGGCGTGTATCGCTCTCGCACCTGTCTAAGTTAATCTAACCTTCCATGGCTAACCTGCCTGGCCTGATCGCCCGCTCGATTGACGCCGACCTTTGGAGCTGCTCTCCCTGGCACGACGCTTGTGCATGGGTCCGTCCCTACAACGTCGACAAACCTGAATGGCGGAGCTCTGGCCACGGCAGCCCCGCACGGTGCCACCTCACTAGGCCCTCAGTGCCCTCATCACTCCCCCAGAGCAACCAGTGGCTGGCTGACGACTGTGATGGCGACTCTTGCTTTTCTCGTGATAAGTTTACAGGGTCTCTCTAAGGGACAACGTCAGGCGAGGCCTCCGCGGCCCCTCTTCCTCTCTCACCTGCACAAACTGCTTGTGCGTTAAAGGGGGGGCGCCTGAGCATCGCGACTCACGGGCTCTTACTGGCCCTCCAGCCCTCACCTCCTGGCCTTGTCCACGGCATTGCGACCTGGCATACCAGCGACGGCTGAGCTCGCTCAAGGGCCGGGACCCGAGGACGTAGGGCGTGAAGGGGAGTGCGGGGAAGAAGGAGGAGGCTCGCGAAGACCTCACCGGGCAACCCCTTAGCTGCTGGCGTGCGGGCCTGGCGCAGCGCTGAGAAATGGCTTCAAGCTCCTGAGATAAGTCATTCTCCGGAACTACTAGCTATCCAACACCAACTTTGCACCTAATGCAGCCCCATAATGGCGACGTTGCGCTCCTTTCTCACCGAGCGGCGGCTGCTTGAGCGCTAAAGGGGACCTCCCGAGCATCGCGCCTCGGGGGCTCTTACTGGACCTCGCGCCGCTCACCTCCTGGCCTTGACCACGGCATCGCGACCTGGCATACCAGCGACGGATGAAGCCTTCCTGGAGACCGGGACCTATCGGCGCAGAGCATCAGGCCCTCGTGAGGTTAGAAAGGAGGGACCAAGCTGAGACGGGACGAGCGTCTCACACTACTTCACGATGAGGATCATATTAACAAAAGAGACTACAGACACTTTACTAGCCCCCGCGGGGTGTGTTCTTGGTTCCTCGCAGGAACAAAAGACGCGAATCCTAAGGAGCCCTAACTACAGGAACCACAGCGGCAGACGCCATCATCAACAGTGGGCCACGTGGGGCCGGCACCAACCTCATCCAGATCAGCCGCGCCGACCGTCAGGCGCACCGGCTCTGCTTCGGGCACGGCATGAGCTCGGTGGCTCGTAGCTGTCGTCGCTCATCTCCGGAGTTAGGAGAAGTTTGGGGGAGTCGCTGGACCCTCCGGCATGGCCGCTACTGCCAGAGGAGCTGCTGGAAAGGCGGGAGGCAGGCCTGGTCCTCACCGTTCCGGCGCTCCGGTCGCTGCCTCTAGGACAGCACTCCAGCCAGCGTCCTTCCTCGTCGAAGACCTTGAAGGACATCAAGGAGGTGCCATCATACTCCAGATGGATCACGAGGGTGCCCTCCGTTCGGCAGACCCTGGCCATCTCGCCCCAGCCTCGGGTCATGAAGACCCTGTCAGGCGTGACAACTTCGACCTCCGCTTCGGTCGCGGGGGTGCGGCAGTCGGCATGCTGCAGCCATATCCCCCGAGGCCCATTCGGTGGTATCTCAAAGGCGAAGGAGGCAGGTAGGCGGATCTAGGAGCTCAGAGGCATGGCGGCATGAAGCACGAGCTCATAGGAGGAGTTCGCAACATGTACTCCAGGGGGGACGACGCGCACCGCCGTGATCCATCGGCGACGCCGGCGATGCGGGCGGCGCCGCTCGGCGCCCTCTTCCCCAGGGCCCTCGGCCTGGGCCTACAAGGGAAACGGGTATCCAGGAGGAGGCCGCTCGTACCAAGGCCTCGACCCCTCCTGCCGAGCACCCTCGTCTCGGCGGCAGGGGACCGGCCGCTTCTTCAGCGTAAGTGGGACGGGCCCCTCTCGGGGGGCCTTCCCTTTCTCTTCGGCCGAGAACCGACGGATGGCCACCATTGTCGACGAGTTGAAGGAAGAGTGAAGAAGGGGAGGCGGAGCAAGGAAAGATGGACTGGAAGGGATCACGCCGCTCTGTACTTATAGCCGGAGGAGGCCAACCATCGACCTCCGCGATCACAGGTAATCATGACCCGTTTTAGCATGCAGGGACTTGTCTTGTCGAACGGTTGCCAAGGCGTCGTGGGGAAGCGGAGACACCCACGTATAATCAACCGCCACGCGGCGCCCAAGGCCGCAGGCTGTTGAGGCCCGCGGCGCTTTGCACTTGCCCCTTCGCTTCTCTGCTAAGCCAAGTCCGGGCACGCCTTGGGCTCGGGGGCTACTGTCGGTGTTCTGGGAACGGGGGTCCCCAGACTTGCCTGCCTGCGGCCTGCGGCGTGGCTCGAGCAGTGGCCCAGTGCATCCCATCTTCATCAACTCAAGCTCAAGACCCTTGCGAGGGGCCAGGCCTCGCGGGGCGAACGACAGGGAGCTTCCTCAGGAGTAGCCTCGTCAGGCCGGCTCGCGAGGAGGCGGAGAGATCAAGGCAGGGGTACCTTGTGAGGTGCCCGTGACGCAAGCCATGACGATCGAGGCTAGGCGAGCGCCGGCCTGCGCAGTGTCCTTGTTTCCCCTTTGCTGCAAAGGGAGCAAGCACATGCCAAGGCATCAGGCAAAGGCTCCATTTCAGTGCAACAAGACCAAGACCAGCGGAACGGCAGGATGGAGGTCACCGTGGAGCCCAGGACGGCGTCATCATCAGAGTCTTTGGCAGGCGAGGACCAACTTTAGTCAGGATAAGTGTACTAGATGTTCCCCTTCAAAATTGCCAATTGTTGGCGCCCTTCCCGCTCAATATTTGGGAAGAGGACGAGGGCCTCTTACTCTATATATAGGGCTAGCCACCATAGTATAGAGGCATCTAAAATCGACCCCTCCAAAGGGACAGCACCACCACAAGAACATCCCTCGCGAGGCTGTTCTTCCCTTGTACTATTCATCATCAGCCCCAGAGGCAATCCACCACACCACAAACTAGAGTAGGGTATTACACCACAACGGTGGCCCGAACTAATATAAACCTTGTGTCCCCTGTGTTATTCATTGTGTAGCCCAGATCCTTTGTGAGGCGACAAGACGCGAGTTGGTAGAGGAGATATCTTCGCGCGCACCCCAGAGTTCGAACCTCAAGGGTCTGTCGGAACCCGCAATCCGACAAACACATATGAGCATGTCTTTCCCCTCTTGAAGACATGTGACTTCTCTCCTCTTGAACACCAAGCATCTAGGGTCCTTGATGATTACTCTTTCTCTTGAGTATTCTCTCCCCCTATAGATGTGATTAAGCTTTGATGTGATCTCTCTCTCCCCCTTTGACATCAATTTCCAAGAAGGGTTCCTCTGCATTTTTGTCACAAGTGGGTTTGGTCCTAGAGTCACATAACAAAACAGCAAGTTGAATGTGATGTTGGTAGAGGACAAGATTCATTGAGTGGAGCTGGATCAGGAAAAATGCAGAAACAAGTGGCAGAATGTCTTTCCTGTAGTGAAATCGATGGCACCGAGTTTTATGCTTCGGTTGCACCAAAAGGATTCGGTTAAACCGAAAGCAACAGACCGGTGTGACCGAGTTCATCACAGAGAAAACACTTGTCACCTTAGCTCACTAGACAAGTAAGATCTCACAAGGATTTGCAAGGAATTAACTGAAGGATTTGCAAGGAATTGGATGCAGGGAATGTAGAACAGAAGATAAAAGAGAAGAAACTTTAAAGAAATCTAGATGAAGTTTTTTTTTGAAAGGGGAAACAAGTATGCATGGAAAAATGCAAGAGCAAAGAAAAGAACACAAGAAAACTTCATCTAGAGATGGTCGGCGACAAAGTCACCTATGTTAGAGTATATTGACTTAGGAGTCAAGTCAGATCACTTGATAATGGGTCATACTAACCATTTAAGCTCAAAATGGGGTTAGCATTTTTCGTTTAAGTATCTTGATGTATTCACATCTTGTCGAGTTGCTTTGACTCAAGACTTGGAGTAAAGCTTTTCTAAGATGGAATAACATACCTTGGGTGGTGGTGTTGATCGTGATCATGTAGTTGAACTTATGTGGGTTGCTCAAGGTTGATGTAGCTCATCAAGAGTTGGCATCACCACTTGGAATTTGAGTTCATCTTCCTACATGGGTTAGTTTTTTGCAAGGAAGAGCACTTGTGTATCCAAAATGACAATCATGAAACTCAACATAGAATTTGCCAAAGGATATGTTTGAATGGTTTCATGCTTCCTTGTTTTCGACCACCATTGAGTAGAGACTGGGTGATGTAGAGATCGCTCAAGATGTGAGTGAGTAGCAATCTCATAGATTTAGATTCATCCAAGTACCTACACGGGTTAGATAACATGCAAGATGCAAATATATCCAAGACATAAGATTATCATCATAAGAGAAATATCAAGGATTAGCCATAGGATCATGTCTTGCATGTATCAAATGGAGTTTCTACTCCATGTTTGAAGCATCAATGATGTTCAATTCACCTCTTAACCTGCAAAACACTTTCTCATCAAATGGTTTAGTGAAAATATCCGCTAATTGCTTTTCGGTGCGAACATGCTTAAGATTAATGTCCCCTTTGGCAACATAATCTTGAATGAAATGACGACGAACTTCAATATGCTTAGTTCGAGAGTGTTGCACGGGATTGTGAGCAATCTTGATAGCACTTTCATTGTCACAAAGCAATGGAACATGTTTTACATATATCCCATAATCTTTAAGAGTTTGGGCATCCAAAGTAATTGAGCACAACATGAACCGGCGGCAATGTATTCCGCTTCGGCGGTGGATAAGGATACTGAGTTTTGTTTCTCGGAAGACCAAGACACAAGAGATCTACCAAGAAATTGACAAGTACCCAAAGTGGACTTTCTATCAGCCTTGTCACCAGCATAGTCCGAGTCGGAGTAGCCAACAAGATTAAAAGAGGCCCTCTTTGGATACCAAATGCCAAAATATGGTGTATGGATTAAGTATCTCACTATCCTTTTCACGGCCTCAAGATGACATTCTTGAGGAGCGGCTGATATCTTGCACACATGCACACACTTAGCATAATATCGCAATGTGAAGCACATAGGTATAATAATGAACCAATCATAGAGCAATAAACCTTTTGATCAACCGGTTCACCATCTTTGGTCAAATCAAGATGTCCACTAGTAGGCATGGGTTGTTGGGGATCATTGTAGAAATTAAAAAAAATCTATGCATCACCAAGATCAATCTATGGAGTTTACTAGCAACGAGAGGGGAGTGCATCATCATACCTTTGAAGATCGCGATGTGGAAGGGTTGCAAGAACGCGGTTGGTGGAGTCGTGCACGAAGTGATTCTTATCGCGGTCGAATCTGATCTAAGCACCAAACAACGGTGCCTCCGCGTTCAACACACATGCAGCCTGGTGACGTCTCCCACGCCTTGATCTAGCAAGGGAGAGGGAGAGGTTGGGGAAGACTCCCTATAGCAGCAGCACGACGGCGTGGTGGTGGTCGAGGAGCATGGCACTCCAGCAGGGCTTCGCCAAGCACTGCGAGAGACGAGGAGGGAGAGGAGTATGGATGCGCCAAGAGAGAGGGAGACTCGTGTCTCTCGCAGCCCCAAAACCTACACTATATATAGGGGAAGGGGAGGGGCGCCGGCCCCCTAGATCCATCTAGAGGGGGGCGGCGGCCCCTCGGGGGGGGGGGGGCAGCGGCCCCCTTAGGGTTTCCAACTAGGAGGGGGCGCCCGCCCCCGAGGGAGGGGGGGGGGCAGCGGCCCCCTAGGGTTTCCAACCCTATGCGCCTTGGGCCCTTGGGGGGCGCACCAGCCCACTAAGGGGCTGGTTCCCACCCAACTACAGCCCATTAGGTCCTTCGGGGCAGGTGGACCCTCCCGGTGGACCCCCGGAACCCCTTCGGTGGTCCCGGTACAATACCGATAAACCCCGAAACCTTTCCGGTGACTGAAACTGGACTTCCCATATATAAATCTTCACCTCCGGACCATTCCGGAACTCCTCATGACGTTCGGGATCTCATCCGGGACTCCGAACAACATTCGGTAACCACATACATCTATTCCCTATAACCCTAGCGTCATCGAACCTTAAGTGTGTAGACCCTGTGGGTTCGGGAACTATGCAGACATGACCGAGACATCTGTCCGGCCAATAACCAACAGCGGGATCTGGATACCCATGTTGGCTCGCACATGTTCCACGATTATCTCATCAGATGAACCACGTGTCGAGGATTCAATCAATCCCGTATATGATTCCCTTTGTCTACCGATATAGCACTTGCCCGAGATTCGATCGTCGGTATCCTGATACCTTGTTCAATCTCATTACAGCAAGTCTCTTTACTCGTTCCATAACACATCATACCGTGACCAACCCCTTAGTCACATTGAGCTCATTACGATGATGTCTTACCGAGTGGGCCCAGAGATACCTCTCCGTCATACGGAGTGACAAATCCCAGTCTCGATTCGGGCCAACCCAACAGATACTTTCGGGGATACCTGTAATGCACCTTTATAGCCACCCAGTTATGTTGTGATGTTTGGTACACCCAAAGCACTCCTGCGGTATCTGGGAGTTGCATGATCTCATGGTCTAAGGAAATGATACTTGACATTAGAAAAGCTCTAGCAGACGAACTACACGATCTTGTGCTATGCTTAGGATTGGGTCTTGTCCATCACATCATTCTCCTAATGATGTGATCCCGTTATCAATTACATCCAATGTCCATGGTCAGGAAACCGTAACCATCTATTGATCAACAAGCTAGTCAACTAGAGGCTCACTAGGGACATGTTGTGGTCTATGTATTCACACATGTATTACGATTTCCGGATAACACAATTATAGCATGAACAATAGACAATTATCAAGAACAAGGAAATATAATAATAACCATTTTATTAATTCTCTAAGGCATATTTCCAATAGTCTCCCACTTGCACTAGAGTCAATAATCTAGTTACATTGTGATGAATCGAACACCCATAGCGTTCTGGTGTTGATCATGTTTTGCCCATGGAAGAGGTTTAGTCAACAGATTTGCGACATTCAGATCCGTATGTACTTTACAAATATCTATGTCTCCATATTGAACATTTTCACAAATGGAGTTGAAGCGACGCTTGATGTGCCTGGTCTTCTTGTGAAACCTGGGCTCCTTGGCAAGGGCAATAGCTCTAGTGTTGTCACAGAAGAGAGTCGTCGGGCCCGACGCATTGGGAATAACTCCTAGGTCGGTAATGAACTCCTTCATCCAGATTGCTTCGTGTGCTGCCTCCGAGGCTGCCATGTACTCCGCTTCACATGTAGATCCCGCCACGATGCTTTGCTTGCAACTGCACCAGCTTACTGCCCCACCATTCAAAATATACACGTATCCGGTTTGTGACTTGGAGTCATCCAGATCTGTGTCGAAGCTAGCATCGATGTAACCCTTTACGACGAGCTCTTCGTCACCTCCATAAACGAGAAACATATCCTTAGTCCTTTTTAGGTACTTCAGGATATTCTTGACCGCTGTCCAGTGTGCCATGCCGGGATTACTTTGGTACCTTCCTACCAAACTTACGGCAAGGTTTACATCAGGTCTGGTACACAGCATGGCATACATAATAGACCCTATGGCTGAGGCATAGGGGATGACACTCATCTTTTCTCTATCTTCTGCCATGGTCGGGCTTTGAGCCGAGCTCAATTTCACACCTTGCAATACAAGCAAGAATCCCTTCTTGGACTGATCTATATTGAACTTCTTCAATATCTTATCAAGGTATGTGCTTTGCTCAAGACCTATGAGGCGTCTCGATCTATCTCTATAGATCTTGATGCCTAATATGTAAGCAGCTTCTCCAATGTCCTTCATTCAAAAACACTTATTCAAGTAGGCCTTTATGCTTTCCAAGAGTTCTATATCATTTCCCATCAACAGTATGCCATCCACATATAATATGAGAAATGCTACAGAGATCCCACTCACTTTCTTGTAAACCAGGCTTCTCCATAAGTCTGCATAAACCCAAACGCTTTGATCATTTCATCAAAGCGAATGTTCCAACTCCGAGATGCTTGCACCATCCCATAGATGGAGCGTTGGAGCTTGCATACCTTGTCAGCATTTCTAGGATCAACAAAACCTTCCGGCTGCATCATATACAATTCTTCCTTAAGGAAGCCGTTAAGGAATGCCGTTTTGATGTCCATTTGCCATATCTCATAATCATAGAATGTGGGGATTGCTAACATGATTCGAACGGACTTCAGCTTTGCTACGGGTGAGAAGGTCTCATCGTAGTCAACCCCTTGAACTTGTTGATAACCCTTAGCGACAAGTCGAGCTTTATAGATGGTAACATTACCATCCACGTCTGTCTTCTTCTTAAAGATCCATTTATTTTCTATCGCTCGCCGATCATCGGGCAAGTCTGTCAAAGTCCATACTTTGTTTTCATACATGGATCCTATCTCGGATTGCATGGCTTCAAGCCATTTGTTGGAATCTGGGCCCGCCATCGCTTCTTCATAGTTCGAAGGTTCATCGTTGTCTAACAACATGATTTCTAGGACAGGGTTGCCATACCATTCTGGTGTGGAATGTGTCCTCATGGACCTACGAAGTTTAGTAGCAACTCGATCCGAAGTGCCTTGATCATCATCATTAACTTCCTCTCTAGTCGGTGCAAGCACCACAGGAACATCTTCCCGAGCCGCGCTACTTTCCGCTTCAAGAGGCAGTACTTCATCAAGTTCTACTTTCCTCCCACTTACTTCTTTTGAGAGAAACTCTTTCTCCAGAAAGGACCCATTCTTAGCAACAAAGATCTTGCCTTCGGATCTGAGGTAGAAGGTCTACCCAATGGTTTCATTAGGGTATCCTATGAAGACGCATTTTTCCGACTTGGGTTCGAGCTTTTCAGGTTGAAGTTTCTTGACATAAGCATCGCATCCCCAAACTTTTAGAAACGACAGCTTAGGTTTCTTCCCAAACCATAATTCATATGGTGTCGTCTCAACGGATTTCAACAGAGCCCTATTTAAAGTGAATGTGGCACTCTCTAAAGCATAACCGCAAAACGAGAGTTGTAGATTGGTAAGAGACATCATAGATCGCACCATATCCAATAGAGTGCGATTACGACGTTCGGACACACCATTACGCTGAGGTGTTCCAGGCGGCATGAGTTGTGAAACGATTCCACATTTCCTTAAGTGTGTGCCAAATTCATGACTCAAATATTCCCCTCCACGATCTGATCATAAGAACTTTATTTTTCTGTCACCTTGATTTTCAACCTCGCTCTGAAATTCCTTGAACTTTTCAAAGGTCTCAGACTTGTGTTTCATTAAGTAGACATACCCATATCTACTTAAGTCATCAGTGAGGGTGAGAACATAATGATAGCCACCGCGAGCCTCAACGCTCATTGGACCGCACACATCAGTATGTATGATTTCCAATAAGTTGGTTGCTCGCTCCATTATTCCGGAGAACGGAGTCTTGGTCATTTTTCCCATGAGGAATGGTTCGCACGTGTCAAATGATTCGTAAAGAGACTCCAAAAGTCCATCTGCATGGAGCTTCTTCATGCGTTTGCAAGTATGTGGGACTATCATTGTCAACCTTACATCTTTTGGTATTCACACTATGAATATGTGTAACATCACGTTCGAGATTCATTAAGAATAAACCATTGACCAGCAGGGCATGACCATAAAACATATCTCTCATATAAATGGAACAACCATTATTCTCGGATTTAAATTAGTAGCCATCTCGTATTAAACAAGATCCAGATACAATGTTCATGCTCAAAGCTGGCACTAAATAACAATTATTGAGGTTTAAAACTAATCCCATAGGTAAACGTAGAGGCAGCGTACCGACGGTGATCACATCGACCTTGGAACCATTCCCGACGCGCATTGTCACCTCGTCCTTCACCAGTTTCCGCTTATTTCACAGCTCCTGTTTTGAGTTACAAATATGAGCAACTGCACCGGTATCAAATACCCAGGAGCTACTACGAGTACTGGTAAGGTACACATCAATAACATGTATATCACATATACCTTTGGTGTTGCCGGCCTTCTTGTCCACTAAGTACTTGGGGCAGTTCCGCTTCTAGTGACCACTTCGCTTGCAATAAAAACACTCAGTCTCAGGCTTGGGTCCATTCTTTGGCTTCTTCCCGGCAGCTTGCTTGCTGGGCGCGGCAACTCCCTTGCCGTCTTTCTTGAAACCCTTTTTACCCTTGCCTTTCTTGAACTTAGTGGTTTTATTCACCATCAACACTTGACGTTCCTTTTTGATTTCCACCTCCGCTGATTTCAGCATCGAATATACCTCAGGAATGGTTTTCTCCATCCCCTGCATATTGAAGTTCATCACAAAGCTCTTGTAGCTCGGTGGAAGCGACTGAAGGATTCTATCAACGACCGCGTCATCCGAGAGATTAACTCCCAGCTGAGACAAGCGGTTGTGCGACCCAGACATTTTGAGTATGTGCTCGCTGACGGAAGTATTCTCCTCCATCTTACAACTGTAGAACTTGTCGGAGACTTCATATTTCTTGACCCGGGCATGAGATTGGAAAACCATTTTCAGCTCTTGGAACATCTCATATGCTCAGTGCTGCTCGAAACGCTTTTCGAGCCCCGGTTCTAAGTTGTAAAGCATGCCGCACTGAACCAGGGAGTAATCATCAACACGCGACTGCCAGGCGTTCATAACATCTTGGTTCGCTAGGACAGATGCTTCACCTAGCGGTGCTTCAAGGACATATGCTTTCTTGGCAGCTATGAGGATGATCCTCAAGTTCCGAACCCAGTCTGTATAGTTGCTACCATCGTCTTTCAGCTTGGTTTTCTCTAGGAACGCGTTGAAGTTGAGGACAACATTAGCGTGGGCCATTTGATCTACAAGACATATTGTAAAGATAGACTAAGTTCATGATAATTAAGTTCATCTAATCAAATTATTTAATGAACTCCCACTCAGATAGACATCCCTCTAGTCATCTAAGTGATACATGATCCGAGTCAACTAGGCCCTGTCCGATCATCACGTGAGACGGACTAGTCCTCATCGGTGAACATCTTCATGTTGATCGTATCTTCTATACGACTCATGTTCGACCTTTCGGTCTCTTGCATTCCGAAGCCATGTCTGTACATGCTAGGCTCGTCAAGTCAACCTAAGTGTTTTGCCTGTGTAAATCTGGCTTACACCCGTTGTATTCGAACGTTAGAATCTATCACACCCGATCATCACATGGTGCTTCGAAACAACGAACCTTCGCAACGGTGCACATTTAGGGGGAACACTTTCTTGAAATTTTATGAGGTATCATCTTATTTATGCTACCGTCGTTCTAAGCAAATAAGATGTAAAACATGATAAACATCACATGCAATCAAATAGTGACATGATATGGCCAATATCATTTTGCTCCTTCTGATCTCCATCTTCGGGGCGCCATGATCATCATCGTCACCGACACGACACCATGATCTCCATCATCATGATCTCCATCATCGTGTCTTCATGAAGTTGTCTTGCCAACTATTACTTCTACTACTATGGCTAACGGTTTAGCAATAAAGTAAAGTAATTACATGGCGTTATTCACTGACACGCAGGTCATACAATAAATTAAGACAACTCCTATGGCTCCTGCTGGTTGTCATACTCATCGACATGCAAGTCGTGATTCCTATTACAAGAACATGATCAATCTCATACATCACATATATATCATTCATCACATCCTTTTGGCCATATTAGATCACACGGCATATGCTGCAAAAACAAGTTAGACGTCCTCTAATTGTTGTTGCAAGTTTTTACGTGGCTGCTATAGGTTTCTAGCAAGAACCTTTCTTACCTACGCCAAAACCACAACGTGATATGCCAAATTCTATTTACCCATCATAAGGACCCTTTTCATCGAATCCGATCCGACTAAAGTGGGAGAGACAGACACCCGCTAGCCACCTTATGCAACTAGTGCATGTCAGTCGATGGAACATGTCTTACGTAAGCGTACGTTTAAGTTCGGTCCGGGCCGCTTCATCCCACAATGCCGCCGAAACAAGATAAGACTAGTAGTGGCAAGTAATTTGACAAAATTGACGCCCACAACAAACTTTTGTTCTACTCGTGCATAGAAACAACGCATAGACCTAGCTCATGATGCCACTATTGGGGATCGTTGCAGAAATTAAAAAAATTCTACGCATCACCAAGATCAATCTATGGAGTTTAGTAACAACGAGAGGGGAGTGCATCTTCATACCTTTGAATATCGCGATGCGGAAGCATTGCAAGAACGCGGTCGGTGGAGTCATGCACGAAGCGATTCAGATCGCGTCGGGATCCGATCTAACCACCGAACAACGGTGCCTCCGCGTTCAACACACGTGCAGCCCGGTGATGTCTCCCGCGCCTTGATCCAGCAAGGGAGAGGGAGAGGTTGGGGAAGACTCCGTCCAGCAGCAGCACGACGGCGTGGTGCTGGTGGAGGAGCATGGCACTCCAGCAGGGCTTCGCCAAGCACTGTGAGAGACGAGGAGGGAGTGGAGTAGGGTTGCACCAAGAGAGAGGGAGACTCGTGTCTTTGGCAGACCCAAAACCCCCACTATATATAGGGGAAGGGGAGGGGGCGTTGGCCCCCTAGATCCATCTAGAGGGGGGCGGTGGCCCCTGGGGCGGCGGCCCCTCGAGGGGGGGGGGCAGCGGCCCCCTTAGGGTTTCCAACTAGGGGGGGCACCCGCCCCCCGGGGGGGCAGCGGCCCCCTAGGGTTTCTAACCCTAGGTGCCTTGGGCCCTTGGGGGTGCACCAGCCCACTAAGGGGCTGGTTCACACCCAACTACAGCCCATTAGGTCCTTCAGGGCAGGTGGACCCTCCCGGTGGACCATCGGAACCCCTTCGGTGGTCCCGGTACAATACCGATAAACCCCGAAACCTTTCCGGTGACTGAAACTGGACTTCCCATATATAAATCTTCACCTCCGGACCATTCCGGAACTCCTAGTGACGTCCGGGATCTCATCCGGGACTCCGAACAACATTCAGTAACCATGTACATCTATTCCCTATAACCCTAGCGTCATTGAACCTTAAGTGTGTAGACCCTACGGGTTCGGGAACTATGCAGACATGACCGAGACATCTCTCCGGCCAATAACCAACAACGGGATCTGGATACCCATGTTGGCTCCCACATGTTACACGATGATCTCATCGGATGAACCACAATGTCAAGGATTCAATCAATCCCGTATATGATTCCCTTTGTCTACCGGTATAGCACTTGCCCGAGATTCGATCGTCGATATACCGATACCTTGTTCAATCTCGTTATAGCAAGTCTCTTTACTCGTTCCGTAACACATCATACCGTGACCAACCCCTTAGTCACATTGAGCTCATTACGATGATGTCTTACCGAGTGGGCCCAAAGATACCTCTCCGTCATACGGAGTGACAAATCCCAGTCTCTATTCGTGCCTACCCAACAGATACTTTCGGGGATACCTGTAGTGCACCTTTATAGCCACCCAGTTACATTATGACGTTTGGTACACCCAAAGCACTCCTACGGTATCCGGGAGTTGCACAATCTCATCGTTTAAGGAAATGATACTTGACATTAGAAAAGCTCTAGCAGACGAACTACACGATCTTGTGTTATGCTTAGGATTGGGTCTTGTCCATCACATCATTCTCCTAATGATGTGATCCCGTCATCAATGACATCCAATGTCCATGGTCAGGAAACCGTAACCATCTATTGATCAACGAGCTAGTCAACTAGAGGCTCACTAGGGACATGTTTTGGTCTATGTATTCACACATGTATTACGATTTCCTGATAACACAATTATAGCATGAACAATAGACAATTATCAAGAACAAGGAAATATAATAATAACCATTTTATTATTGCCTCTAAGGCATATTTCCAACATGGGTGTAGTCATACCTTTGCATTCTTGCATATTGAACTTCTTGAATAAGTCCTTGGTGTACTTCGTTTGAGAGACAAAGGTACCTTCCTTAGTTTGCTTGATTTGCAAACCAAGAAAGAATTTGAGTTCACTCATCATCGACATCTCAAACTTCTCCCGCATTAAATTTCCAAACTTTTCACTAAAGTGAGGGTTAGTAGAACCAAATAAAATATCATCAACATAGATTTGGCATACAAATAGTTCTCCATTGACACATTTAGTAAAAAGAGTAGAATCAAATTTTCCAATTTCAAAGCCTTTTTCAATAAGGAACTTGGTCAAGCATTTATACCATGCTCTAGGAGCTTGTTTAAGACCATAAAGAGCTTTGTGAAGTTTGTAAACATGATTAGGTTTCTTAGGATTAACAAAACTGGGAGGTAGCTTAACATAAACTTCCTCCTCTATTTCTCCATTTAGAAAAGCACTTTTAATGTCCATTTGGTACAAGGTGATATCATGGTGATTAGCATAGGCAAGTAAGATGTGAATGGACTCAAGTCTAGCAACGGGGGCGTATGTCTCACCATAGTCCGTACCTTCGACTTGTGTGTAGCCTTGGGCGACGAGACGTGCTTTGTTGCGAACTACTTGTCCATCTTCATCTTGCTTGTTGAGAAACACCCATTTGGTACCGATGATGTTGTGGTTGTTGTCGGGCTTCTCGACTAATGTCCACACTTGATTTCTCTCAAAGTTGTGTAGCTCTTCATGCATGGCGTTTATCCAATCCGGATCTTCCAACGCTTCTTCAACCTTCATGGGTTCAATGCTAGAGATGAATGAATAGTGTTCACAAAAGTTAGCTAAACGAGTTTTAGAGCGAGTGATTCTCCCGGTTTGGATATCATTGTAGATTTGCTCGACGGAATGGTCTTTATCAATTCTTGCTCGAACTCGTGAAAGCTTTTGCTTGGTTCTTGGTTGAACTTCTTCTTCATCTTGTTCTTCTTCTTGGCCTTCTTCATTGTTGACATTGTCGTTCTCTTGTTGTAACATCCCCAGCATCACACTACAGTAATCTCCCCCTAATAAAGGTCATGTCATCATGATCATCATGCCAAAATGCCACTTGTCCAAAATTTGCTTCAAATTCAAATTCAAATTGCATGTCAAATATTTGCTTCTTCTTTCATGCAATCAAAATAGTTCACAATATGACAAATATTCTCTAAGTATTTTTCATGTTAAAACAAAAATCTTTGGAGTTCCCAAATTGCCCCTGGAAATTAATTAGTGTTCCAGCAGCATTTAAATATGCCATTCCCAATTTCCAAAATTCCTAGTCAATTCCTCTTGCCTCCAAACTATTTGTGGCAATACCTAAAAATGTGGAGGAATTAATGGGCCAAGTCCCATATTTTTCCTAAATCCTTTGGATGCTCAAATAAATCTTTTCCTCTCTCTTTTTTTAATTCAAAAAGAAAAAGAAAAGGTAAAATAAAGACAAAAGAAACTGACCCTTTCCACTGCGTCAAACGGCCCAGCTGGCCATCGGCCCACCCCAGCCGGCCCACTCCCCCTCCCCGGTCACCTTCCCCCTTCTCCTGTTCAACCGACCCGCGCCCGTGGTCGCCGTCGAACCCGCTCGTCGCCTCGTGCCTCATCGATGAGGGGATAAGGATCCCCTCCCTCCACGTCACCTCGATCCTCACTCCCCACTCCCACTTGCGCCTCTCCTCCCCCAGATCCACCTCTCCCCTCTCCTCTTGCTCGATCCTGAGCTGGGTCGCGCAAGCTTGTCGCCACCGATCGCCGTCGACGTGGCCACCGTCCACGCCGCGCCTCGCCAACGTGTTCCCGAGCACCGCCGTCGTCGACTACGTCCTCTACAGCAAGCCATTGGGGATGGGAGACACTACATCACTGTCCCGTCTTCTTCTTCTTCTTCATCGGGCACCGCCGCCATCGTCTTCGATTTCGGCCACCTCGTGCCGTCCTCGAGCTCACTTCCACTCCCTACGGCTCCGCTGTGAGCTCACCCTCCTCTCCCCGCTCTCCCTTATCCCTCTGCCTAGCCGTAGCCGCTCCATCGGGTTGCCGACCTCCGCCGCCCGCCATGGCCGCCGTTCGCGCACCGTGCACGCTCCCGCACCCCCCT